>NC_091160.1:49473019-49773019 GCF_040958095.1 Procambarus clarkii | reverse complement strand
TGAAAGCAGCAATGAGTCACATTTTGCACAAACTCCCCTGCAGTTTTCAAAAAATCCCAAACATCCCAATTTTGTGGCCTGAGCCATATTTTGGAGCCAAATTCAGGCTCTCTGCACGTATTCGCAGTTTGAAATTACGACTTATTATACCCAACATATGCCAAGTACTGAAAGCGGCAATGAGTCACATTTTGCACAAACTCCCCTGCAGTTTTCGAAATATCCCAAATATCCCAATTTCGAGGCCCGAGCCATATTTTGGAGTAAAATTCTGGCTTTCTGCACGTATTCGCAGTTTGAAATTGCGACTTTTTTATACCCAACAAATGCCAAGTACTAAAAGCGGCGTTTGGTCACATTTGTCCCAATCCTCCCTGCAGTTTTCAAAATATCCCAAACATCCCAACTTCGAGGCCTGAGCCATATTTTGGAGCCAAATTCTGGCTCTATGCACGTATTCGCAGTTTGATATTACGACTTTTTATACCCAACATATGCCAAGTCCTGACAGCGGCAGTGAGTCACATTTTGCATCAACTCCCCTGCAGTTTTCGAAATATCCCAAATATCCCCATTTCGAGGCCAGAGCCATATTTTGGTGCCAAATTTTGGCTCTCTTTACATATTGGCAGTTTGAATTTGCGACTTTTTATACCCAACATATGCCCAGTACTGAAAGCGGAAATAAGTCACATTTTGCACAAACTCCCCTGTAGTTTTCACAAAATCCCAAACATCCCAATTTCGTTGCCTGAGCCATATTTTGGAGCCAAATTATGGCTCTCTGCACGTATTTGCAGTTTAAAATTACGACTTTTTATACCCAACATATGCCAAGTACTGAAAGCGGCAGTGAGTCACATTTCGCACAAACTCCCCTGCAGTTTTCATAATATCCCAAACTTCCCAATTTCGAGGCCTAAACCATATTTTGGAGCCAAAATTCTGGCTCTCTGCACGTATTCGCAGTTTGATATAACGACTTTTTATACACAACATATGCCAATTCCTAAAAGCGGCAGTGAGTCACATTTTGGACAAACTACCCTGCAGTTTTCAAAATATCCCAAATATCCCAATTTTAAGGCCTGAACCATAATTTGGAGCCAAATTCTGGCTCTCTGCACGTATTCGCAGTTTGAAATTGCGACTTTTTTATACCCAGCATATGCCAAGTACTGAAAGCGGCGTTTGGTCACATTTGTCCCAAACCTCCCTGCAGTTTTCAAAATATCCCAAACATCCCAATTTCGAGGCCTGAGTCATATTTTGGAGCCAAATTCAGGCTCTCTGCACGTATTCGCAGTTTAAAATTACAACTTTATATACCAACATATGCCAAATACTGAAAGCGGCAGAGAGTCACATTTTGCACAAACTCCCCTGCAGTTTTCAAAATATCCCAAACTTCCCAATTTTGAGGCCTGAGCCATATTTTGGATCCAAATTCTGGCTCTATGCACGTATTCGCAGTCTGAAATTACGACTTTTTTATACCCAACATATGCGAAGTACTGAAAGCGGCGTTTGGTCACATTTGTCCCAAACCTCCCTGCAGTTTTCAAAATATCCCAAACATCCCAATATCGAGGCCTGAGCCATATTTTGGTGCCAAATTCAGGCTCTCTGCACGAATTCGCAGTTTGAAATTACGACTTATTATACCCAACATATGCCAAGTACTGAAAGCGGCTATGAGTCACATTTTGCACAAACAGTTTTCAAAAAATCCCAAACATCCCAATTTTGTGGCCTGAGCCATATTTTGGAGCCAAATTCAGGCTCTCTGCACGTATTCGCAGTTTGAAATTACGACTTTTTATACGGAACATATGCCAAGTACTGAAAGCGGCAATGAGCCACATTTTGCACAAACTCCCCTGCAGTTTTCGAAATATCCCAAATATCCCAATTTCGAGGCCTGAGCCATATTTTGGAGCCAAATTCTGGCTCTCTGCACGTATTCGCAGTTTGAAATTACGACTTATTATACCCATCATATGCCAAGTACTGAAAGCGGCAATGAGCCACATTTTGCACAAACTCCCCTGCAGTTTTCGAAATATCCCAAATATCCCAATTTCGAGGCCTGAGCCATATTTTGGAGCCAAATTTTGGCTTTCTGCACAAATTCGCAGTTTGAAAATGCAACTTTTTTATACCCAACATATGCCAAGTACTGAAACCGGCGTTTGGTCACATTTGTCCCAAACCTCCCTGCAGTTTTCAAAATATCCCAAACATCCCAATTTCGAGGCCTGAGCCATATTTTGGAGCCAAATTCTGGCTCTATGAACGTATTCGCAGTTTGATATTATGACTTTTTATACCCAACATATGCCAAGTCCTGACAGCGGCAGTGAGTCACATTTTGCATCAACTCACCTGCAGTTTTCGAAATATCCCAAATATCCCCATTTCGAGGCCAGAGCCATATTTTGGTGCCAAATTTTGGCTCTCTTTACGTATTGGCAGTTTGAAATTGCGACTTTTTTATACCCAACATATGCCCAGTACTGAAAGCGGCAATAAGTCACATTTTGCACAAACTCCCCTGCAGTTTTCACAAAATCCCAAACATCCCAATTTCGTTGCCTCAGCCATATTTTGGAGCCAAATTCAGGCTCTCTGCACATATTCGCAGTTTGAAATTACGACTTTTTATACGGAACATATGCCAAGTAATGAAAGCGGCTTTTTTTCAAATTTGTTTCAAACCCCGCAGCAGTTTTCGAAATATGCCAAATATCCCAATTTCGAGGCCTGAGCCATATTTTGGAGCCAAATTCTGGCTCTCTGCACTTATTTGCAGTCTTAAATTGCGACTTTTTTATACCCAACATATGCCAAGTGCTTAAAGCGGCGTTTGGTCACATTTGTCCCAATCCCCCCTGCAGTTTTCAAAATATCCCAAACATCCCAATATCGAGGCCTGAGATATATTTTGGAGCCAAATTCTGGCTCTCTGCACGTATTTGCAGTTTGAAATTACGACTTATTATACCCAACATATGCCAAGTACTGAAAGCAGCAATGAGTCACATTTTGCACAAACTCCCCTGCAGTTTTCAAAAAATCCCAAACATCCCAATTTTGTGGCCTGAGCCATATTTTGGAGCCAAATTCAGGCTCTCTGCACGTATTCGCAGTTTGAAATTACGACTTATTATACCCAACATATGCCAAGTACTGAAAGCGGCAATGAGTCACATTTTGCACAAACTCCCCTGCAGTTTTCGAAATATCCCAAATATCCCAATTTCGAGGCCCGAGCCATATTTTGGAGCCAAATTCTGGCTTTCTGCACGTATTCGCAGTTTGAAATTGCGACTTTTTTATACCCAACAAATGCCAAGTACTAAAAGCGGCGTTTGGTCACATTTGTCCCAATCCTCCCTGCAGTTTTCAAAATATCCCAAACATCCCAACTTCGAGGCCTGAGCCATATTTTGGAGCCAAATTCTGGCTCTATGCACGTATTCGCAGTTTGATATTACGACTTTTTATACCCAACATATGCCAAGTCCTGACAGCGGCAGTGAGTCACATTTTGCATCAACTCCCCTGCAGTTTTCGAAATATCCCAAATATCCCCATTTCGAGGCCAGAGCCATATTTTGGTGCCAAATTTTGGCTCTCTTTACGTATTAGCAGTTTGAATTTGCGACTTTTTATACCCAACATATGCCCAGTACTGAAAGCGGAAATAAGTCACATTTTGCACAAACTCCCCTGTAGTTTTCACAAAATCCCAAACATCCCAATTTCGTTGCCTGAGCCATATTTTGGAGCCAAATTATGGCTCTCTGCACGTATTTGCAGTTTAAAATTACGACTTTTTATACCCAACATATGCCAAGTACTGAAAGCGGCAGTGAGTCACATTTCGCACAAACTCCCCTGCAGTTTTCATAATATCCCAAACTTCCCAATTTCGAGGCCTAAACCATATTTTGGAGCCAAAATTCTGGCTCTCTGCACGTATTCGCAGTTTGATATAACGACTTTTTATACACAACATATGCCAATTCCTAAAAGCGGCAGTGAGTCACATTTTGGACAAACTACCCTGCAGTTTTCAAAATATCCCAAATATCCCAATTTTAAGGCCTGAACCATAATTTGGAGCCAAATTCTGGCTCTCTGCACGTATTCGCAGTTTGAAATTGCGACTTTTTTATACCCAGCATATGCCAAGTACTGAAAGCGGCGTTTGGTCACATTTGTCCCAAACCTCCCTGCAGTTTTCAAAATATCCCAAACATCCCAATTTCGAGGCCTGAGCCATATTTTGGAGCCAAATTCAGGCTCTCTGCACGTATTCGCAGTTTAAAATTACAACTTTATATACCAACATATGCCAAGTACTGAAAGCGGCAGTGAGTCACATTTTGCACAAACTCCCCTGCAGTTTTCAAAATATCCCAAACTTCCCAATTTCGAGGCCTGAGCCATATTTTGGATCCAAATTCTGGCTCTATGCACGTATTCGCAGTCTGAAATTACGACTTTTTTATACCCAACATATGCGAAGTACTGAAAGCGGCGTTTGGTCACATTTGTCCCAAACCTCCCTGCAGTTTTCAAAATATCCCAAACATCCCAATATCGAGGCCTGAGCCATATTTTGGAGCCAAATTCAGGCTCTCTGCACGAATTCGCAGTTTGAAATTACGACTTATTATACCCAACATATGCCAAGTACTGAAAGCGGCAATGAGTCACATTTTGCACAAACTCCCCTGCAGTTTTCAAAAAATCCCAAACATCCCAATTTTGTGGCCTGAGCCATATTTTGGAGCCAAATTCAGGCTCTCTGCACGTATTCGCAGTTTGAAATTACGACTTTTTATACGGAACATATGCCAAGTAATGAGAGCGGCTTTTTTTCAAATTTGTCCCAAACCCAGCAGCAGTTTTCGAAATATGCCAAATATCCCAATTTCGAGGCCTGAGCCATATTTTGGAGCCAAATTCAGGCTCTCTGCACGTATTCGCAGTTTGAAATTACGACTTATTATACCCATCATATGCCAAGTACTGAAAGCGGCAATGAGCCACATTTTGCACAAACTCCCCTGCAGTTTTCGAAATATCCCAAATATCCCAATTTCGAGGCCTGAGCCATATTTTGGAGCCAAATTTTGGCTTTCTGCACAAATTCGCAGTTTGAAAATGCGACTTTTTTATACCCAACATATGCCAAGTACTGAAACCGGCGTTTGGTCACATTTGTCCCAAACCTCCCTGGAGTTTTCAAAATATCCCAAACATCCCAATTTCGAGGCCTGAGCCATATTTTGGAGCCAAATTCTGGCTCTATGAACGTATTCGCAGTTTGATATTATGACTTTTTATACCCAACATATGCCAAGTCCTGACAGCGGCAGTGAGTCACATTTTGCATCAACTCACATGCAGTTTTCGAAATATCCCAAATATCCCCATTTCGAGGCCAGAGCCATATTTTGGTGCCAAATTTTGGCTCTCTTTACGTATTGGCAGTTTGAAATTGCGACTTTTTTATACCCAACATATGCCCAGTACTGAAAGCGGCAATAAGTCACATTTTGCACAAACTCCCCTGCAGTTTTCACAAAATCCCAAACATCCCAATTTCGTTGCCTCAGCCATATTTTGGAGCCAAATTCAGGCTCTCTGCACATATTCGCAGTTTGAAATTACGACTTTTTATACGGAACATATGCCAAGTAATGAAAGCGGCTTTTTTTCAAATTTGTTTCAAACCCCGCAGCAGTTTTCGAAATATTCCAAATATCCCAATTTCGAGGCCTGAGCCATATTTTGGAGCCAAATTCTGGCTCTCTGCACTTATTTGCAGTCTTAAATTGCGACTTTTTTATACCCAACATATGCCAAGTGCTTAAAGCGGCGTTTGGTCACATTTGTCCCAATCCCCCCTGCAGTTTTCAAAATATCCCAAACATCCCAATATCGAGGCCTGAGATATATTTTGGAGCCAAATTCTGGCTCTCTGCACGTATTTGCAGTTTGAAATTACGACTTATTATACCCAACATATGCCAAGTACTGAAAGCAGCAATGAGTCACATTTTGCACAAACTCCCCTGCAGTTTTCAAAAAATCCCAAACATCCCAATTTCGTTGCCTGAGCCATATTTTGGAGCCAAATTCAGGCTCTCTGCACGTATTCGCAGTTTGAAATTACGACTTTTTATACCCAACATATGCCAAGTACTGAAAGCGGCAATGAGTCACATTTTGCACAAACTCCCCTGCAGTTTTCAAAATATCCCAAACTTCCCAATTTCGAGGCCTGAACCATATTTTGGAGCCAAATTCTGGCTCTCTGCACGTATTCGCAGTTTGGAACTACGACTTTTTATACACAACATATGCCAATTCCTGAAAGCGGCAGTGAGTCACATTTTGCACAAACTCCCCTGCAGTTTTCAAAAAATCCCAAACATCCCAATTTCGTTGCCTGAGCCATATTTTGGAGCAAACTTCTGGCTCTCTGCACGTATTCGCAGTTTTATATTGCGAATTTTTTATACCCAATATATGCCAAGTGCTGAAAGCGGCGTTTGGTCACATTTGTCCCAATCCTCCCTGCAGGTTTCAAAATATCCCAAACATCCCAATATCGAGGCCTGAAATATATTTTGGAGCCAAATTCTGGCTCTCTGCACGTATTCGCAGTTTGAAATTTCGACTTATTATACCCAACATATGCCAAGTACTGAAAGCGGGAATGAGTCACATTTTACACAAACTCCCCTGCAGTTTTCTAAAAATCCCAAACATCCCAATTTAGTGGCCTGAGCCATATTTTGGTGCCAAATTCTGGCTCTCTGCACGTATTCACAGTTTGAAATTACGACTTATTATACCCAACATATGCCAAGTCCTGAAAGCGGGTTTTTTTCAAATTTGTTTCAAACCCCGCAGCAGTTTTCGAAATATGCCAAATATCCCAATTTCGAGGCCTGAGCCATATTTGTGTGCCAAATTTTGGCTCTCTGTACGTATTGGCAGTTTGAAATTGCGACTTTTTTAAACCAAACATATGCCAAGTACTGAAAGCGGCAATAAGTCACATTTTTCACAAACTCCCCTGCAGTTTTCACAAAATCCCAAACATCCCAATTTCGTTGCCTGAGCCATATTTTGCAGCCAAATTCAGGCACTCTGCACATATTCGCAGTTTGAAATTACGACTTTTTATACGGAACATATGCCAAGTAATGAAAGCGGGTTTTTTTCAAATTTGTTTCAAACCCCGCAGCAGTTTTCGAAATATGCCAAATATCCCAATTTCGAGGCCTGAGCCATATTTTGGAGCCAAATTCTGGCTCTCTGCACTTATTTGCAGTCTTAAATTGCGACTTTTTTATACCCAACATATGCCAAGTGCTTAAAGCGGCGTTTGGTCACATTTGTCCCAATCCCCCCTGCAGTTTTCAAAATATCCCAAACATCCCAATATCGAGGCCTGAGATATATTTTGGAGCCAAATTCTGGCTCTCTGCACGTATTTGCAGTTTGAAATTACGACTTATTATACCCAACATATGCCAAGTACTGAAAGCAGCAATGAGTCACATTTTGCACAAACTCCCCTGCAGTTTTCAAAAAATCCCAAACATCCCAATTTTGTGGCCTGAGCCATATTTTGGAGCCAAATTCAGGCTCTCTGCACGTATTCGCAGTTTGAAATTACGACTTATTATACCCAACATATGCCAAGTACTGAAAGCGGCAATGAGTCACATTTTGCACAAACTCCCCTGCAGTTTTCGAAATATCCCAAATATCCCAATTTCGAGGCCTGAGCCATATTTTGGAGCCAAATTCTGGCTTTCTGCACGTATTCGCAGTTTGAAATTGCGACTTTTTTATACCCAACAAATGCCAAGTACTAAAAGCGGCGTTTGGTCACATTTGTCCCAATCCTCCCTGCAGTTTTCAAAATATCCCAAACATCCCAACTTCGAGGCCTGAGCCATATTTTGGAGCCAAATTCTGGCTCTATGCACGTATTCGCAGTTTGATATTACGACTTTTTATACCCAACATATGCCAAGTCCTGACAGCGGCAGTGAGTCACATTTTGCATCAACTCCCCTGCAGTTTTCGAAATATCCCAAATATCCCTATTTCGAGGCCAGAGCCATATTTTGGTGCCAAATTTTGGCTCTCTTTACGTATTAGCAGTTTGAATTTGCGACTTTTTATACCCAACATATGCCCAGTACTGAAAGCGGAAATAAGTCACATTTTGCACAAACTCCCCTGTAATTTTCACAAAATCCCAAACATCCCAATTTCGTTGCCTGAGCCATATTTTGGAGCCAAATTATGGCTCTCTGCACGTATTTGCAGTTTAAAATTACGACTTTTTATACCCAACATATGCCAAGTACTGAAAGCGGCAGTGAGTCACATTTCGCACAAACTCCCCTGCAGTTTTCATAATATCCCAAACTTCCCAATTTCGAGGCCTAAACCATATTTTGGAGCCAAAATTCTGGCTCTCTGCACGTATTCGCAGTTTGATATAACGACTTTTTATACACAACATATGCCAATTCCTAAAAGCGGCAGTGAGTCACATTTTGGACAAACTACCCTGCAGTTTTCAAAATATCCCAAATATCCCAATTTTAAGGCCTGAACCATAATTTGGAGCCAAATTCTGGCTCTCTGCACGTATTCGCAGTTTGAAATTGCGACTTTTTTATACCCAGCATATGCCAAGTACTGAAAGCGGCGTTTGGTCACATTTGTCCCAAACCTCCCTGCAGTTTTCAAAATATCCCAAACATCCCAATTTCGAGGCCTGAGCCATATTTTGGAGCCAAATTCAGGCTCTCTGCACGTATTCCCATTTTAAAATTACAACTTTATATACCAACATATGCCAAGTACTGAAAGCGGCAGTGAGTCACATTTTGCACAAACTCCCCTGCAGTTTTCAAAATATCCCAAACTTCCCAATTTCGAGGCCTGAGCCATATTTTGGATCCAAATTCTGGCTCTATGCACGTATTCGCAGTCTGAAATTACGACTTTTTTATACCCAACATATGCGAAGTACTGAAAGCGGCGTTTGGTCACATTTGTCCCAAACCTCCCTGCAGTTTTCAAAATATCCCAAACATCCCAATATCGAGGCCTGAGCCATATTTTGGAGCCAAATTCAGGCTCTCTGCACGAATTCGCAGTTTGAAATTACGACTTATTATACCCAACATATGCCAAGTACTGAAAGCGGCAATGAGTCACATTTTGCACAAACTCCCCTGCAGTTTTCAAAAAATCCCAAACATCCCAATTTTGTGGCCTGAGCCATATTTTGGAGCCAAATTCAGGCTCTCTGCACGTATTCGCAGTTTGAAATTACGACTTTTTATACGGAACATATGCCAAGTAATGAGAGCGGCTTTTTTTCAAATTTGTCCCAAACCCAGCAGCAGTTTTCGAAATATGCCAAATATCCCAATTTCGAGGCCTGAGCCATATTTTGGAGCCAAATTTTGGCTTTCTGCACAAATTCGCAGTTTGAAATTGCGACTTTTTTATACCCAACATATGCCAAGTACTGAAACCGGCGTTTGGTCACATTTGTCCCAAACCTCCCTGCAGTTTTCAAAATATCCCAAACATCGCAATTTCGAGGCCTGAGCCATATTTTGGAGCCAAATTCTGGCTCTATGAACGTATTCGCAGTTTGATATTATGACTTTTTATACCCAACATATGCCAAGTCCTGACAGCGGCAGTGAGTCACATTTTGCATCAACTCACCTGCAGTTTTCGAAATATCCCAAATATCCCCATTTCGAGGCCAGAGCCATATTTTGGTGCCAAATTTTGGCTCTCTTTACGTATTGGCAGTTTGAAATTGCGACTTTTTTATACCCAACACATGCCCAGTACTGAAAGCGGCAATAAGTCACATTTTGCACAAACTCCCCTGCAGTTTTCACAAAATCCCAAACATCCCAATTTCGTTGCCTGAGCCATATTTTGGAGCCAAATTCAGGCTCTCTGCACGTATTCGCAGTTTGAAATTACGACTTTTTATACCCAACATATGCCAAGTACTGAAAGCGGCAATGAGTCACATTTTGCACAAACTCCCCTGCAGTTTTCAAAATATCCCAAACTTCCCAATTTCGAGGCCTGAACCATATTTTGGAGCCAAATTCTGGCTCTCTGCACGTATTCGCAGTTTGGAACTACGACTTTTTATACACAACATATGCCAATTCCTGAAAGCGGCAGTGAGTCACATTTTGCACAAACTCCCCTGCAGTTTTCAAAATATCCCAAATATCCCAGTTTTGAAGCCTGAGCCATATTTTGGAGCAAACTTCTGGCTCTCTGCACGTATTCGCAGTTTTATATTGCGAATTTTTTATACCCAATATATGCCAAGTGCTGAAAGCGGCGTTTGGTCACATTTGTCCCAATCCTCCCTGCAGGTTTCAAAATATCCCAAACATCCCAATATCGAGGCCTGAAATATATTTTGGAGCCAAATTCTGGCTCTCTGCACGTATTCGCAGTTTGAAATTTCGACTTATTATACCCAACATATGCCAAGTACTGAAAGCGGGAATGAGTCACATTTTACACAAACTCCCCTGCAGTTTTCTAAAAATCCCAAACATCCCAATTTAGTGGCCTGAGCCATATTTTGGTGCCAAATTCTGGCTCTCTGCACATATTCACAGTTTGAAATTACGACTTATTATACCCAACATATGCCAAGTCCTGAAAGCGGGTTTTTTTCAAATTTGTTTCAAACCCCGCAGCAGTTTTCGAAATATGCCAAATATCCCAATTTCGAGGCCTGAGCCATATTTGTGTGCCAAATTTTGGCTCTCTGTACGTATTGGCAGTTTGAAATTGCGACTTTTTTAAACCAAACATATGCCAAGTACTGAAAGCGGCAATAAGTCACATTTTTCACAAACTCCCCTGCAGTTTTCACAAAATCCCAAACATCCCAATTTCGTTGCCTGAGCCATATTTTGCAGCCAAATTCAGGCACTCTGCACATATTCGCAGTTTGAAATTACGACTTTTTATACGGAACATATGCCAAGTAATGAAAGCGGGTTTTTTTCAAATTTGTTTCAAACCCCGCAGCAGTTTTCGAAATATGCCAAATATCCCAATTTCGAGGCCTGAGCCATATTTTGGAGCCAAATTCTGGCTCTCTGCACTTATTTGCAGTCTTAAATTGCGACTTTTTTATACCCAACATATGCCAAGTGCTTAAAGCGGCGTTTGGTCACATTTGTCCCAATCCCCCCTGCAGTTTTCAAAATATCCCAAACATCCCAATATCGAGGCCTGAGATATATTTTGGAGCCAAATTCTGGCTCTCTGCACGTATTTGCAGTTTGAAATTACGACTTATTATACCCAACATATGCCAAGTACTGAAAGCAGCAATGAGTCACATTTTGCACAAACTCCCCTGCAGTTTTCAAAAAATCCCAAACATCCCAATTTTGTGGCCTGAGCCATATTATGGAGCCAAATTCAGGCTCTCTGCACGTATTCGCAGTTTGAAATTACGACTTATTATACCCAACATATGCCAAGTACTGAAAGCGGCAATGAGTCACATTTTGCACAAACTCCCCTGCAGTTTTCGAAATATCCCAAATATCCCAATTTCGAGGCCTGAGCCATATTTTGGAGCCAAATTCTGGCTTTCTGCACGTATTCGCAGTTTGAAATTGCGACTTTTTTATACCCAACAAATGCCAAGTACTAAAAGCGGCGTTTGGTCACATTTGTCCCAATCCTCCCTGCAGTTTTCAAAATATCCCAAACATCCCAACTTCGAGGCCTGAGCCATATTTTGGAGCCAAATTCTGGCTCTATGCACGTATTCGCAGTTTGATATTACGACTTTTTATACCCAACATATGCCAAGTCCTGACAGCGGCAGTGAGTCACATTTTGCATCAACTCCCCTGCAGTTTTCGAAATATCCCAAATATCCCCATTTCGAGGCCAGAGCCATATTTTGGTGCCAAATTTTGGCTCTCTTTACGTATTAGCAGTTTGAATTTGCGACTTTTTATACCCAACATATGCCCAGTACTGAAAGCGGAAATAAGTCACATTTTGCACAAACTCCCCTGTAATTTTCACAAAATCCCAAACATCCCAATTTCGTTGCCTGAGCCATATTTTGGAGCCAAATTATGGCTCTCTGCACGTATTTGCAGTTTAAAATTACGACTTTTTATACCCAACATATGCCAAGTACTGAAAGCGGCAGTGAGTCACATTTCGCACAAACTCCCCTGCAGTTTTCATAATATCCCAAACTTCCCAATTTCGAGGCCTAAACCATATTTTGGAGCCAAAATTCTGGCTCTCTGCACGTATTCGCAGTTTGATATAACGACTTTTTATACACAACATATGCCAATTCCTAAAAGCGGCAGTGAGTCACATTTTGGACAAACTACCCTGCAGTTTTCAAAATATCCCAAATATCCCAATTTTAAGGCCTGAACCATAATTTGGAGCCAAATTCTGGCTCTCTGCACGTATTCGCAGTTTGAAATTGCGACTTTTTTATACCCAGCATATGCCAAGTACTGAAAGCGGCGTTTGGTCACATTTGTCCCAAACCTCCCTGCAGTTTTCAAAATATCCCAAACATCCCAATTTCGAGGCCTGAGCCATATTTTGGAGCCAAATTCAGGCTCTCTGCACGTATTCCCATTTTAAAATTACAACTTTATATACCAACATATGCCAAGTACTGAAAGCGGCAGTGAGTCACATTTTGCACAAACTCCCCTGCAGTTTTCAAAATATCCCAAACTTCCCAATTTCGAGGCCTGAGCCATATTTTGGATCCAAATTCTGGCTCTATGCACGTATTCGCAGTCTGAAATTACGACTTTTTTATACCCAACATATGCGAAGTACTGAAAGCGGCGTTTGGTCACATTTGTCCCAAACCTCCCTGCAGTTTTCAAAATATCCCAAACATCCCAATATCGAGGCCTGAGCCATATTTTGGAGCCAAATTCAGGCTCTCTGCACGAATTCGCAGTTTGAAATTACGACTTATTATACCCAACATATGCCAAGTACTGAAAGCGGCAATGAGTCACATTTTGCACAAACTCCCCTGCAGTTTTCAAAAAATCCCAAACATCCCAATTTTGTGGCCTGAGCCATATTTTGGAGCCAAATTCAGGCTCTCTGCACGTATTCGCAGTTTGAAATTACGACTTTTTATACGGAACATATGCCAAGTAATGAGAGCGGCTTTTTTTCAAATTTGTCCCAAACCCAGCAGCAGTTTTCGAAATATGCCAAATATCCCAATTTCGAGGCCTGAGCCATATTTTGGAGCCAAATTTTGGCTTTCTGCACAAATTCGCAGTTTGAAATTGCGACTTTTTTATACCCAACATATGCCAAGTACTGAAACCGGCGTTTGGTCACATTTGTCCCAAACCTCCCTGCAGTTTTCAAAATATCCCAAACATCGCAATTTCGAGGCCTGAGCCATATTTTGGAGCCAAATTCTGGCTCTATGAACGTATTCGCAGTTTGATATTATGACTTTTTATACCCAACATATGCCAAGTCCTGACAGCGGCAGTGAGTCACATTTTGCATCAACTCACCTGCAGTTTTCGAAATATCCCAAATATCCCCATTTCGAGGCCAGAGCCATATTTTGGTGCCAAATTTTGGCTCTCTTTACGTATTGGCAGTTTGAAATTGCGACTTTTTTATACCCAACACATGCCCAGTACTGAAAGCGGCAATAAGTCACATTTTGCACAAACTCCCCTGCAGTTTTCACAAAATCCCAAACATCCCAATTTCGTTGCCTGAGCCATATTTTGGAGCCAAATTCAGGCTCTCTGCACGTATTCGCAGTTTGAAATTACGACTTTTTATACCCAACATATGCCAAGTACTGAAAGCGGCAATGAGTCACATTTTGCACAAACTCCCCTGCAGTTTTCAAAATATCCCAAACTTCCCAATTTCGAGGCCTGAACCATATTTTGGAGCCAAATTCTGGCTCTCTGCACGTATTCGCAGTTTGGAACTACGACTTTTTATACACAACATATGCCAATTCCTGAAAGCGGCAGTGAGTCACATTTTGCACAAACTCCCCTGCAGTTTTCAAAATATCCCAAATATCCCAGTTTTGAAGCCTGAGCCATATTTTGGAGCAAACTTCTGGCTCTCTGCACGTATTCGCAGTTTTATATTGCGAATTTTTTATACCCAATATATGCCAAGTGCTGAAAGCGGCGTTTGGTCACATTTGTCCCAATCCTCCCTGCAGGTTTCAAAATATCCCAAACATCCCAATATCGAGGCCTGAAATATATTTTGGAGCCAAATTCTGGCTCTCTGCACGTATTCGCAGTTTGAAATTTCGACTTATTATACCCAACATATGCCAAGTACTGAAAGCGGGAATGAGTCACATTTTACACAAACTCCCCTGCAGTTTTCTAAAAATCCCAAACATCCCAATTTAGTGGCCTGAGCCATATTTTGGTGCCAAATTCTGGCTCTCTGCACATATTCACAGTTTGAAATTACGACTTATTATACCCAACATATGCCAAGTCCTGAAAGCGGGTTTTTTTCAAATTTGTTTCAAACCCCGCAGCAGTTTTCGAAATATGCCAAATATCCCAATTTCGAGGCCTGAGCCATATTTGTGTGCCAAATTTTGGCTCTCTGTACGTATTGGCAGTTTGAAATTGCGACTTTTTTAAACCAAACATATGCCAAGTACTGAAAGCGGCAATAAGTCACATTTTTCACAAACTCCCCTGCAGTTTTCACAAAATCCCAAACATCCCAATTTCGTTGCCTGAGCCATATTTTGCAGCCAAATTCAGGCACTCTGCACATATTCGCAGTTTGAAATTACGACTTTTTATACGGAACATATGCCAAGTAATGAAAGCGGGTTTTTTTCAAATTTGTTTCAAACCCCGCAGCAGTTTTCGAAATATGCCAAATATCCCAATTTCGAGGCCTGAGCCATATTTTGGAGCCAAATTCTGGCTCTCTGCACTTATTTGCAGTCTTAAATTGCGACTTTTTTATACCCAACATATGCCAAGTGCTTAAAGCGGCGTTTGGTCACATTTGTCCCAATCCCCCCTGCAGTTTTCAAAATATCCCAAACATCCCAATATCGAGGCCTGAGATATATTTTGGAGCCAAATTCTGGCTCTCTGCACGTATTTGCAGTTTGAAATTACGACTTATTATACCCAACATATGCCAAGTACTGAAAGCAGCAATGAGTCACATTTTGCACAAACTCCCCTGCAGTTTTCAAAAAATCCCAAACATCCCAATTTTGTGGCCTGAGCCATATTATGGAGCCAAATTCAGGCTCTCTGCACGTATTCGCAGTTTGAAATTACGACTTATTATACCCAACATATGCCAAGTACTGAAAGCGGCAATGAGTCACATTTTGCACAAACTCCCCTGCAGTTTTCGAAATATCCCAAATATCCCAATTTCGAGGCCTGAGCCATATTTTGGAGCCAAATTCTGGCTTTCTGCACGTATTCGCAGTTTGAAATTGCGACTTTTTTATACCCAACAAATGCCAAGTACTAAAAGCGGCGTTTGGTCACATTTGTCCCAATCCTCCCTGCAGTTTTCAAAATATCCCAAACATCCCAACTTCGAGGCCTGAGCCATATTTTGGAGCCAAATTCTGGCTCTATGCACGTATTCGCAGTTTGATATTACGACTTTTTATACCCAACATATGCCAAGTCCTGACAGCGGCAGTGAGTCACATTTTGCATCAACTCCCCTGCAGTTTTCGAAATATCCCAAATATCCCCATTTCGAGGCCAGAGCCATATTTTGGTGCCAAATTTTGGCTCTCTTTACGTATTAGCAGTTTGAATTTGCGACTTTTTATACCCAACATATGCCCAGTACTGAAAGCGGAAATAAGTCACATTTTGCACAAACTCCCCTGTAATTTTCACAAAATCCCAAACATCCCAATTTCGTTGCCTGAGCCATATTTTGGAGCCAAATTATGGCTCTCTGCACGTATTTGCAGTTTAAAATTACGACTTTTTATACCCAACATATGCCAAGTACTGAAAGCGGCAGTGAGTCACATTTCGCACAAACTCCCCTGCAGTTTTCATAATATCCCAAACTTCCCAATTTCGAGGCCTAAACCATATTTTGGAGCCAAAATTCTGGCTCTCTGCACGTATTCGCAGTTTGATATAACGACTTTTTATACACAACATATGCCAATTCCTAAAAGCGGCAGTGAGTCACATTTTGGACAAACTACCCTGCAGTTTTCAAAATATCCCAAATATCCCAATTTTAAGGCCTGAACCATAATTTGGAGCCAAATTCTGGCTCTCTGCACGTATTCGCAGTTTGAAATTGCGACTTTTTTATACCCAGCATATGCCAAGTACTGAAAGCGGCGTTTGGTCACATTTGTCCCAAACCTCCCTGCAGTTTTCAAAATATCCCAAACATCCCAATTTCGAGGCCTGAGCCATATTTTGGAGCCAAATTCAGGCTCTCTGCACGTATTCCCATTTTAAAATTACAACTTTATATACCAACATATGCCAAGTACTGAAAGCGGCAGTGAGTCACATTTTGCACAAACTCCCCTGCAGTTTTCAAAATATCCCAAACTTCCCAATTTCGAGGCCTGAGCCATATTTTGGATCCAAATTCTGGCTCTATGCACGTATTCGCAGTCTGAAATTACGACTTTTTTATACCCAACATATGCGAAGTACTGAAAGCGGCGTTTGGTCACATTTGTCCCAAACCTCCCTGCAGTTTTCAAAATATCCCAAACATCCCAATATCGAGGCCTGAGCCATATTTTGGAGCCAAATTCAGGCTCTCTGCACGAATTCGCAGTTTGAAATTACGACTTATTATACCCAACATATGCCAAGTACTGAAAGCGGCAATGAGTCACATTTTGCACAAACTCCCCTGCAGTTTTCAAAAAATCCCAAACATCCCAATTTTGTGGCCTGAGCCATATTTTGGAGCCAAATTCAGGCTCTCTGCACGTATTCGCAGTTTGAAATTACGACTTTTTATACGGAACATATGCCAAGTAATGAGAGCGGCTTTTTTTCAAATTTGTCCCAAACCCAGCAGCAGTTTTCGAAATATGCCAAATATCCCAATTTCGAGGCCTGAGCCATATTTTGGAGCCAAATTCAGGCTCTCTGCACGTATTCGCAGTTTGAAATTACGACTTATTATACCCATCATATGCCAAGTACTGAAAGCGGCAATGAGCCACATTTTGCACAAACTCCCCTGCAGTTTTCGAAATATCCCAAATATCCCAATTTCGAGGCCTGAGCCATATTTTGGAGCCAAATTTTGGCTTTCTGCACAAATTCGCAGTTTGAAATTGCGACTTTTTTATACCCAACATATGCCAAGTACTGAAACCGGCGTTTGGTCACATTTGTCCCAAACCTCCCTGCAGTTTTCAAAATATCCCAAACATCGCAATTTCGAGGCCTGAGCCATATTTTGGAGCCAAATTCTGGCTCTATGAACGTATTCGCAGTTTGATATTATGACTTTTTATACCCAACATATGCCAAGTCCTGACAGCGGCAGTGAGTCACATTTTGCATCAACTCACCTGCAGTTTTCGAAATATCCCAAATATCCCCATTTCGAGGCCATAGCCATATTTTGGTGCCAAATTTTGGCTCTCTTTACGTATTGGCAGTTTGAAATTGCGACTTTTTTATACCCAACACATGCCCAGTACTGAAAGCGGCAATAAGTCACATTTTGCACAAACTCCCCTGCAGTTTTCACAAAATCCCAAACATCCCAATTTCGTTGCCTGAGCCATATTTTGGAGCCAAATTCAGGCTCTCTGCACGTATTCGCAGTTTGAAATTACGACTTTTTATACCCAACATATGCCAAGTACTGAAAGCGGCAATGAGTCACATTTTGCACAAACTCCCCTGCAGTTTTCAAAATATCCCAAACTTCCCAATTTCGAGGCCTGAACCATATTTTGGAGCCAAATTCTGGCTCTCTGCACGTATTCGCAGTTTGGAACTACGACTTTTTATACACAACATATGCCAATTCCTGAAAGCGGCAGTGAGTCACATTTTGCACAAACTCCCCTGCAGTTTTCAAAATATCCCAAATATCCCAGTTTTGAAGCCTGAGCCATATTTTGGAGCAAACTTCTGGCTCTCTGCACGTATTCGCAGTTTTATATTGCGAATTTTTTATACCCAATATATGCCAAGTGCTGAAAGCGGCGTTTGGTCACATTTGTCCCAATCCTCCCTGCAGGTTTCAAAATATCCCAAACATCCCAATATCGAGGCCTGAAATATATTTTGGAGCCAAATTCTGGCTCTCTGCACGTATTCGCAGTTTGAAATTTCGACTTATTATACCCAACATATGCCAAGTACTGAAAGCGGGAATGAGTCACATTTTACACAAACACCCCTGCAGTTTTCTAAAAATCCCAAACATCCCAATTTAGTGGCCTGAGCCATATTTTGGTGCCAAATTCTGGCTCTCTGCACATATTCACAGTTTGAAATTACGACTTATTATACCCAACATATGCCAAGTCCTGAAAGCGGGTTTTTTTCAAATTTGTTTCAAACCCCGCAGCAGTTTTCGAAATATGCCAAATATCCCAATTTCGAGGCCTGAGCCATATTTGTGTGCCAAATTTTGGCTCTCTGTACGTATTGGCAGTTTGAAATTGCGACTTTTTTAAACCAAACATATGCCAAGTACTGAAAGCGGCAATAAGTCACATTTTTCACAAACTCCCCTGCAGTTTTCACAAAATCCCAAACATCCCAATTTCGTTGCCTGAGCCATATTTTGCAGCCAAATTCAGGCTCTCTGCACATATTCGCAGTTTGAAATTACGACTTTTTATACGGAACATATGCCAAGTAATGAAAGCGGGTTTTTTTTCAAATTTGTTTCAAACCCCGCAGCAGTTTTCGAAATATGCCAAATATCCCAATTTCGAGGCCTGAGCCATATTTTGGAGCCAAATTCTGGCTCTCTGCACTTATTTGCAGTCTTAAATTGCGACTTTTTTATACCCAACATATGCCAAGTGCTTAAATCGGCGTTTGGTCACATTTGTCCCAATCCCCCCTGCAGTTTTCAAAATATCCCAAACATCCCTATATCGAGGCCTGAGATATATTTTGGAGCCAAATTCTGGCTCTCTGCACGTATTTGCAGTTTGAAATTACGACTTATTATACCCAACATATGCCAAGTACTGAAAGCAGCAATGAGTCACATTTTGCACAAACTCCCCTGCAGTTTTCAAAAAATCCCAAACATCCCAATTTTGTGGCCTGAGCCATATTTTGGAGCCAAATTCAGGCTCTCTGCACGTATTCGCAGTTTGAAATTACGACTTATTATACCCAACATATGCCAAGTACTGAAAGCGGCAATGAGTCACATTTTGCACAAACTCCCCTGCAGTTTTCGAAATATCCCAAATATCCCAATTTCGAGGCCTGAGCCATATTTTGGAGCCAAATTCTGGCTTTCTGCACGTATTCGCAGTTTGAAATTGCGACTTTTTTATACCCAACATATGCCAAGTACTAAAAGCGGCGTTTGGTCACATTTGTCCCAAACCTCCCTGCAGTTTTCAAAATATCCCAAACATCCCAACTTCGAGGCCTGAGCCATATTTTGGAGCCAAATTCTGGCTCTATGCACGTATTCGCAGTTTGATATTATGACTTTTTATACCCAACATATGCCAAGTCGTGACAGCGGCAGTGAGTCACATTTTGCATCAACTCCCCTGCAGTTTTCGAAATATCCCAAATATACCCATTTCGAGGCCAGAGCCATATTTTGGTGCCAAATTTTGGCTCTCTTTACGTATTGGCAGTTTGAAATTGCGACTTTTTATACCCAACATATGCCCAGTACTGAAAGCGGAAATAAGTCACATTTTGCACAAACTCCCCTGTAGTTTTCACAAAATCCCAAACATCCCAATTTCGTTGCCTGAGCCATATTTTGGAGCCAAATTCTGGCTCTCTGCACGTATTTGCAGTTTAAAATTACGACTTTTTATACCCAACATATGCCAAGTACTGAAAGCGGCAGTGAGTCACATTTCGCACAAACTCCCCTGCAGTTTCCATAATATCCCAAACTTCCCAATTTCGAGGCCTAAACCATATTTTGGAGCCAAAATTGTGGCTCTCTGCACGTATTCGCAGTTTGATATAACGACTTTTTATACACAACATATGCCAATTCCTAAAAGCGGCAGTGAGTCACATTTTGGACAAACTACCCTGCAGTTTTCAAAATATCCCAAATATCCCAATTTTGAAGCCTGAGCCATATTTTGGAGCAAAATTCTGGCTCTCTGCACGTATTCGCAGTTTGAAATTGCGGCTTTTTTATACCCAGCATATGCCAAGTACTGAAAGCGGCGTTTGGTCACATTTGTCCCAAACCTCCCTGCAGTTTTCAAAATATCCCAAACATCCCAATTTCGAAACCTGAGCCATATTTTGGAGCCAAATTCAGGCTCTCTGCACGTATTCGCAGTTTAAAATTACAACTTTATATACCAACATATGCCAAGTACTGAAAGCGGCAGTGAGTCACATTTTGCACAAACTCCCCTGCAGTTTTGAAAATATCCCAAACTTCCCAATTTCGAGGCCTGAACCATATTTTGGATCCAAATTCTGGCTCTATGCACGTATTCGCAGTCTGAAATTACGACTTTTTTATACCCAACATATGCGAAGTACTGAAAGCGGCGTTTGGTCACATTTGTCCCAAACCTCCCTGCAGTTTTCAAAATATCCCAAACATCCCAATATCGAGGCCTGAGCCATATTTTGGAGCCAAATTCTGGCTCTCTGCACGTATTCGCAGTTTAAAATTACGACTTTTTATACGGAACATATGCCATGTAATGAAAGCGGCGTTTGGTCATATTTGTCCTAAACCTTGCTGCAGTTTTCAAAAAATCTCAAACATCCCAATTTTGTGGCCTGAGCCATATTTTGGAGCCAAATTCAGGCTCTTTGCACGTATTCGCAGTTTGAAATGACGACTTTTTATACACAACATATGCCAATTCCTGAAAGGGGCAGTTAGTCACATTTTGCACAAACTCCCCTGCAGTTTTCAAAATATCCCAAATATCCCAATTTCGAGGCCTGAGCCATATTTTGGAGCCAAATTTTGGCTCACTGCCCGTATTCGCAGTTTGAAATTCCGACTTTTTTATACGCAACATATGCCAAGTATTGAAAGCGGCGTTTGGTCACATTTGTCCCAAACCTCCCTGCAGATTTCAAATTATCCCAAACATCCCAATTTCGAGGCCTGAGCCATATTTTGGAGCCAAATTCTGGCTCTATGCTCGTATTCGCAGTTTGATATTACGACTTTTTATACCCAACATATGCCAAGTCCTTAAAACGGCAGTGAGTTACATTTTGCACAAACTCCCCTGCAGTTTTCAAACTATCCCAAACATCCCAATTTCGTTGCCTGAGCCATATTTTGGAGCCAAATTCAGGCTCTCTGCACGTATTCGCAGTTTGAAATTACGACTTTTTATACCCAACATATGCCAAGTACTGAAAGCGGCAATGAGTCACATTTTGCACAAACTCCCCTGCAGTTTTCAAAATATCCCAAACTTCCCAATTTCGAGGCCTGAACCATATTTTGGAGCCAAATTCTGGCTCTCTGCACGTATTCGCAGTTTGAAACTACGACTTTTTATACACAACATATGCCAATTCCTGAAAGCGGCAGTGAGTCACATTTTGCACAAACTCCCCTGCAGTTTTCAAAATATCCCAAATATCCCAATTTTGAAGCCTGAGCCATATTTTGGAGCAAACTTCTGGCTCTCTGCACGTATTTGCAGTTTTAAATTGCGACTTTTTTATACCCAACATATGCCAAGTACTGAAAGCAGTGTTTCGTCACATTTGTCCCAAACCCCCTGCAGTTTTCAAAATATCCCAAATATCCCAATTTTGAAGCCTGAGCCATATTTTGGAGCCAAATTCTGGCTCTCTGCACGGATTTGCAGTTTAAAATTACGACTTTTTATACCCAACATATGCCAAGTACTGAAAGCGGCAGTGAGTCACATTTCGCACAAACTCCCCTGCAGTTTTCATAATATCCCAAACTTCCCAATTTCGAGGCCTAAACCATATTTTGGAGCCAAAATTCTGGCTCTCTGCACGTATTCGCAGTTTGAAATAACGACTTTTTATACACAACATATGCCAATTCCTAAAAGCGGCAGTGAGTCACATTTTGGACAAACTACCCTGCAGTTTTCAAAATATCCCAAACTTCCCAATTTTGAAGCCTGAGCCATATTTTGGAGCAAACTTCTGGCTCTCTGCACGTATTCGCAGTTTGAAATTGCGACTTTTTTATACCCAGCATATGCCAAGTACTGAAAGCGGCGTTTGGTCACATTTGTCCCAAACCTCCCTGCAGTTTTCAAAATATCCCAAACATCCCAATTTCGAGGCCTGAGCCATATTTTGGAGCCAAATTCTGGCTCTCTGCACGTATTCGCAGTTTGAAACTACGACTTTTTATACACAACATATGCCAATTCCTGAAAGCGGCAGTGAGTCACATTTTGCACAAACTCCCCTGCAGTTTTCAAAATATCCCAAACTTCCCAATTGCGAGGCCTGAGCCATATTTTGGATCCAAATTCTGACTCTATGCACGTATTCGCAGTCTGAAATTACGACTTTTTTATACCCAACATATGCGAAGTACTGAAAGCGGCGTTTGGTCACATTTGTCCCAAACCTCCCTGCAGTTTTCAAAATATCCCAAACATCCCAATATCGAGGCCTGAGCCATATTTTGGAGGCAATTCTGGCTCTCTGCACGTATTCGCAGTTTGAAATTCCGACTTTTTATACACAACATATGCCAATTCCTGAAAGGGGCAGTTAGTCACATTTTGCACAAACTCCCCTGCAGTTTTCAAAATATCCCAAATATCCCAATTTCGAGGCCTGAGCCATATTTTGGAGCCAAATTCTGGCTCTCTGCCCGTATTTGCAGTTTGAAATTGCGACTTTTTTATAAGCAACATATGCCAAGTACTGAAAGCGGCGTTTGGTCACATTTGTCCCAAACCTCCCTGTAGTTTTCAAAATATCCCAAACATCTAAATTTCGAGGCCTGAGCCATATTTTGGAGCCAAATTTTGGCTCTATGCACGTATTCGCAGTTTGATATTACGACTTTTTATACCCAACATATGCCAAGTCCTTAAAACGGCAGTGAGTTACATTTTGCACAAACTCCCCTGCAGTTTTCGAAATATCCAAAATATCCCAAATTCGAGGCGTGAGCCATATTTTGGAGCCAAATTCTGGCTTTCTGCACGTATTCGCAATTTGAAATTACGACTTTTTTATACCCAACATATGCCAAGTACTGAAAGCGGCGTTTTGTCACATTTGTCCCAAACCTCCCTGCAGTTTTCAAAATATCCCAAACATCCCAATATCGAGGCCTGAGCCATATTTTGGAGCCAAATTCTGGCTCTCTTCACGTATTCGCCATCTGAACTTGCGACTTTTTTATACCCAATATATGCCAAGTGCTGAAAGCGGCGTTTGGTCACATTTGTCCCAATCCCCCCTGCAGGTTTCAAAATATCCCAAACATCCCAATATCGAGGCCTGAGATATATTTTGGAGCCAAATTCTGGCTCTCTGCACGTATTCGCAGTTTGAAATTTCGACTTATTATACCCAACATATGCCAAGTACTGAAAGCGGGAATGAGTCACATTTTACACAAACTCCCCTGCAGTTTTCTAAAAATCCCAAACATCCCAATTTAGTGGCCTGAGCCATATTTTGGTGCCAAACTCTGGCTCTCTGCACGTATTCACAGTTTGAAATTACAACTTATTATACCCAACATATGCCAAGTACTGAAAGCAGCAATAAGTCACATTTTGCACAAACTCCTCTGCAGTTTTCACAAAATCCCAAACATCCCAATTTCGTTGCCTGAGCCATATTTTGGAGCCAAATTCAGGCTCTCTGCACGTATTCACAGTTTGAAATTACAACTTATTATACCCAACATATGCCAAGTACTGAAAGCAGCAATAAGTCACATTTTGCATCAACTCCCCTGCAGTTTTCGAAATATCCCAAATATCCCAATTTCGAGGCCTGAGCCATATTTTGGTGCCAAATTTTGGCTCTCTGTACGTATTGGCAGTTTGAAATTGCGACTTTTTTAATCCCAACATATGCCAAGTACTGAAAGCGGCAATGAGTCACATTTTGCACAAACTCCCCTGCAGTTTTCAAAATATCCCAAACTTCCCAATTTCGAGGCCTGAACCATATTTTGGAGCCAAATTCTGGCTCTCTGCACGTATTCGCAGTTTGAAACTACGACTTTTTATACACAACATATGCCAATTCCTGAAAGCGGCAGTGAGTCACATTTTGCACAAACTCCCCTGCAGTTTTCAAAAAATCCCAAATATCCCAATTTTGAGGCCTGAGCCATATTTTGAAGCCAAATTCTGGCTCTCTGCACGTATTCGCAGTTTTATATTGCGACTTTTTTATACCCAACATATGCGTAGTACTGAAAGCAGCGTTTCGTCACATTTGTCCCAAACCTCCCTGCAGTTTTCAAAATATCCCAAACATCCCAATTTCGAGGCCTGAGCCATATTTTGGAGCCAAATTCAGGCTCTCTGCACGTATTCGCAGTTTAAAATTACGACTTTTTATACCCAACATATGCCAAGTACTGAAAGCGGCAGAAAGTCACATTTGGCACAAACCCCCCTGCAGTTTTCATAATATCCCAAACTTCCCGATTTCGAGGCCTGAACCATATTTCGGAGCCAAATTCTGGCTCTCTGCACGTATTCGCAGTTTGAAATTACGACTTTTTTTACACAACATATGCCAATTCCTGAAAGCTGCAGTGAGTCACATTTTGGAAAAACTACCCAGCAGTTTTCAAAATATCCCAAACTTCCCAATTTCGAGGCCTGAGCCATATTTTGGAGCCAAATTCTGGCTGTCTGCACGTATTCACAGTCTGAAATTACGACTTTTTTATACCCAACATATTCGAAGTACTGAAAGCGGCGTTTGGTCACATTTGTACCAAACCTCCCTGCAGTTTTTAAAATATCCCAAACATTCCAATTTCGAGGCCTGAGCCATATTTTGGAGCCAAATTCTGGCTCTCTGCACGTATTCGCAGTTTGAAATTACGACTTTTTATACGGAACATATGCCAAGTAATGAAAGCGGTGTTTGGTCATATTTGTCCCAAACCACGCTGCAGTTTTCGAAATATCCCAAATATCCCAATTTCGAGGCCTGAACCATATTTTGGAGCCAAATTCTGGCTCTCTGCACGTATTCCCAGTTTGAAATTACGACTTTTTTATACCCAACAAATGCGAAGTACTGAAAGCGGCGTTTGGTCACATTTGTCCCAAACCTCCCTGCAGTTTTCAAAATATCCCAAACATCCCAATATCGAGGCCTGAGCCATATTTTGGAGCCAAATTCTGGCTCTATGCACATATTCGCAGTTTGATATTACGAATTTTTATACCCAACATATGCCAAGTACTGGAAGCGGCAGTGAGTCTCATTTTGCATCAACTCCCCTGCAGTTTTCGAAATATCCCAAATATCCCAATTTCGAGGCCTGAGCCATATTTTGGTGCCAAATTTTGGCTCTCTGTACGTATTGGCAGTTTGAAATTGCGACTTTTTTAAACCAAACATATGCCAAGTACTGAAAGCGACAATAAGTCACAATTTGCACAAATTCCCCTGCAGTTTTCACAAAATCCCAAACATCCCAATTTCGTTGCCTGAGCCATATTTTGGAGCCAAATTCAAGCTCTCTGCACGTATTTGCAGTTTGAAATTACGACTTTTTATACCCAACATATGCCAAGTACTGAAAGCGGCAATGAGTCACATTTTGCACAAACTCCCCTGCAGTTTTCAAAATATCCCAAACTTCCCAATTTCGAGGCCTGAACCATATTTTGGAGCCAAATTCTGGCTCTCTGCACGTTTTCGCAGTTTGAAATTACGAATTTTTTTATACCCAACATATGCCAAGTACTGAGAGCGGCGTTTGGTCACATTTGTCTCAATCCCCCCTGCAGTTTTCAAAATATCCAAAACATCCCAATTTCGAGGCCTGAGCCATATTTTGGAGCCTAATTCTGGCTCCATGCACGTATTCGCGGTTTGAAATTACGACATTTTATACCGAACATATGCCAAGTCCTGAAAGCGGCAGTGAGTCACATTTTGCACAAACTTCCCTGCAGTTTTCGAAATATCCTAAATATCCCAATTTCGTTGCCTGAGCCATATTTTGGAGCCAAATTCAGGCTCTCTGCACGTATTCACAGTTTGAAATTACAACTTATTATACCCAACATATGCCAAGTACTGAAAGCAGCAATAAGTCACATTTTGCACAAACTCCCCTGCAAAATTCAAAATATCCCAAACTTCCCAATTTCGAGGCCGGAACCATATTTTGGAGCCAAATACTGGCTCTCTGCACGTATTCGCAGTTTGAAACTTCTACTTTTTATACACAACATATGCCAATTCCTGAAAGAGGCAGTGAGTCACATTTTGCACAAACTCCCCTGCAGTTTTCAAAATATCCCAAATATCCCAATTTTGAGGCCTGAGTCATATTTTGGAGCCTAATTCTGGCTCCATGCACGTATTCGCGGTTTGAAATTACGACATTTTATACCGAACATATGCCAAGTCCTGAAAGCGGCAGTGAGTCACATTTTGCACAAACTTCCCTGCAGTTTTCGAAATATCCTAAATATCCCAATTTCGAGGCCTGAGCCATATTTTGGAGCCAAATTCTGGCTCTCTGCACGTATTCATATTTTAATATTACGACTTTTTATACCCAACATATGCCAAGTACTGAAAGTGGCAGTGAGTCACATTTTGCGCAAACTCCCCTGCAGTTTTCGAAATATCCCAAATATCCCAATTTTGAGGTCTGAGCTATATTTTGGAGCCAAATTCTGGCTCTCTGCACGTATTCACAGTTTGAAATTACGACTTTTTTATACCCAACATATGCCAAGTACTGAAAGCGGTGTTTGGTGACATTTGTCGCAAACCCCCCTGCAGTTTTCAAAATATCCCAAACATCCCTATTTCGAAGCCTCAGCCATATTTTGGAGCCAAATTCTGGCTCTATGCACATATTCGCAGTTTGATATTACGAATTTTTATACCCAACATATGCCAAGTACTGGAAGCGGCAGTGAGTCTCATTTTGCATCAACTCCCCTGCAGTTTTCGAAATATCCCAAATATCCCAATTTCGAGGCCTGAGCCATATTTTGGTGCCAAATTTTGGCTCTCTGTACGTATTGGCAGTTTGAAATTGCGACTTTTTTAAACCAAACATATGCCAAGTACTGAAAGCGACAATAAGTCACAATTTGCACAAATTCCCCTGCAGTTTTCACAAAATCCCAAACATCCCAATTTCGTTGCCTGAGCCATATTTTGGAGCCAAATTCAAGCTCTCTGCACGTATTTGCAGTTTGAAATTACGACTTTTTATACCCAACATATGCCAAGTACTGAAAGCGGCAATGAGTCACATTTTGCACAAACTCCCCTGCAGTTTTCAAAATATCCCAAACTTCCCAATTTCGAGGCCTGAACCATATTTTGGAGCCAAATTCTGGCTCTCTGCACGTTTTCGCAGTTTGAAATTACGAATTTTTTTATACCCAACATATGCCAAGTACTGAGAGCGGCGTTTGGTCACATTTGTCTCAATCCCCCCTGCAGTTTTCAAAATATCCAAAACATCCCAATTTCGAGGCCTGAGCCATATTTTGGAGCCTAATTCTGGCTCAATGCACGTATTCGCGGTTTGAAATTACGACATTTTATACCGAACATATGCCAAGTCCTGAAAGCGGCAGTGAGTCACATTTTGCACAAACTTCCCTGCAGTTTTCGAAATATCCTAAATATCCCAATTTCGTTGCCTGAGCCATATTTTGGAGCCAAATTCAGGCTCTCTGCACGTATTCACAGTTTGAAATTACAACTTATTATACCCAACATATGCCAAGTACTGAAAGCAGCAATAAGTCACATTTTGCACAAAACCCCCCTGCAAAATTCAAAATATCCCAAACTTCCCAATTTCGAGGCCGGAACCATATTTTGGAGCCAAATACTGGCTCTCTGCACGTATTCGCAGTTTGAAACTTCTACTTTTTATACACAACATATGCCAATTCCTGAAAGAGGCAGTGAGTCACATTTTGCACAAACTCCCCTGCAGTTTTCAAAATATCCCAAATATCCCAATTTTGAGGCCTGAGTCATATTTTGGAGCCTAATTCTGGCTCCATGCACGTATTCGCGGTTTGAAATTACGACATTTTATACCGAACATATGCCAAGTCCTGAAAGTGGCAGTGAGTCACATTTTGCACAAACTTCCCTGCAGTTTTCGAAATATCCTAAATATCCCAATTTCGAGGCCTGAGCCATATTTTGGAGCCAAATTCTGGCTCTCTGCACGTATTCATATTTTAATATTACGACTTTTTATACCCAACATATGCCAAGTACTGAAAGTGGCAGTGAGTCACATTTTGCGCAAACTCCCCTGCAGTTTTCGAAATATCCCAAATATCCCAATTTTGAGGCCTGAGCTATATTTTGGAGCCAAATTCTGGCTCTCTGCACGTATTCACAGTTTGAAATTACGACTTTTTTATACCCAACATATGCCAAGTACTGAAAGCGGTGTTTGGTGACATTTGTCGCAAACCCCCCTGCAGTTTTCAAAATATCCCAAACATCCCTATTTCGAAGCCTCAGCCATATTTTGGAGCCAAATTCTGGCTCTATGCACGTGTTCGCGGTTTGAAATTACGAAAATTAATACCCAACATATGCCAAGTCCTGAAAGCGGCAGTTAGTCACATTTCGCACAAACTCCCCTGCAGTTTTCGAAATATCCCAAATATCCCAATTTCGAGGCCTGAGCCATATTTTGGGGCCAAATTTTCGCTCTCTGCACGTACTCGCAGTTTGAAATTATGACTTTTTATACCCAACAAATGCCAAGTACTGGAAGCGGCGTTTGGTCACAAATGTCTCAAACCTCCCTGCAGTTTTCAAAATATCCCAAATATCCCAATTTCGAAGCCTGAGCCATATTTTGGAGCCAAATTCTGGCTCTCTGCACGTATTTGCAGTTTGAAATTACGACTTTTTTATACCCAACATATGCCAATGCGTTTGGTCACATTTGTCTCAATCCCCCCCTGCAGTTTTCAAAATATCCCAAACATCCCAATTTCGAGGCCTGAGCCATATTTTGGAGCCAAATTCTGGCTCTCTGCACGTATTCGCAGTTTGAAATTACGGCTTTATATACCCAACATATGCCAAGTACTGAAAGCAGCGTTTGGTCACATTTGTCCCAAACCTCCCTGCAGTTTTCTAAATATCCCAAACATCCCAATATCGAGGCCTGAGTCATATTTTGGAGCCAACGTCTGGCTCTCTGCACGTATTCATATTTTGATATTACGACTTTTTATACCCAACATATGCCTAATACTGAAAGTGGCAGTGAGTCACATTTTAAGCAAACTCCCCTGCAGTTTTCAAAATATCCCAAACATCCCAATTTCGAGGCCTGAGCCATATTTTGTAGCCAAATTCTGGCTCTCTGCACGTATTCGCAGTTTGAAATTACGACTTTTTATACGCAACATAAGCCAAGTACTGAAAGCGGCGTTTGGTCACATTTGTCCCAAAGCTTCCTGCAGTTTTCAAAATATCCCAAACATGCTAATTTCGAGGCCTGAGCCATATTTTGGAGCCAAATCCTGGCTCTCTGCACGTATTCGCAGTTTGAAATTATGACTTTTTATACCCAACATATGCCAAGTCCTGAAAGCGGCAGTGAGTCACATTTTGCACAAACTCCCCTGCAGTTTTCGAAATATCCCAAATATCCCAATTTCGAGGCCTGAGCAATATTTTGGAGCCAAATTCTGGCTCTCTGCACGTATTCGCAGTTTGAAATTACGAATTTTTATACCCAACATATGCCTAGTACTGAAAGCAGCAGTGAGTCACATTTTGCACAAACTTCGTCGTGGAGGCACCGTCGTGGAGGCCGTCAACCACAAGTCCAGCAGATAGCTGGCAGGTTCCAAATCAGCGACGCTGGTTAGGCCACTCCACGAACTATACTAGGGTCGCTCCCTAGTCAGGAGCCTCGTGTGATACCACAGATCACTCTCCTTTCCACAATACCCCAGTGGTTAAGCGTCTCCACCAGTCAGTCCCGGGTATGACAATCCTTCAACTGCCCCTTCACAGGCAGGGTAACACCACAGTGTTCATCCAGGGGGCGACTCACAGCTGCTGCAGCAAACACTTGGTGACGAAACGGCTGCCCTGGGTAGACTCACTCAACTTCTATTACAGCAGTCCCAGGTCGACTCTGTAACCATACTCGTCATCAGTAACGATTACACACTAGGGCACGTCACTTACCGGCTCAGACCCAAACGCCCACCTATCCACTCCATAGATGGCGTTGTTGTCTGAGCACCACCTCACCAGAGGTCTGCAGCGGCTGTGTTGTGAGCTGAACAGGACTGGAAACTGGCCCTCGTGGCCAGTACACCTCGTCCTCACCAGGTGTCGTCGTCCATTTGGAGGGGGTTTCGGGAGCTGACCCACAGATGGCGCGGTCGTCACTGCTCCATGCTCGGACGCTGGATTTGGGTCCGTAACACCTCCCCACCAAAAAGAATTTGGTTTGGGTTTCTATAAAAGAAAAGACAAACCAAATTAGTACGTGGATACAACTCCACTCAGGTTCACATACACTATTAACTGGAATGGTGAGGCTGTCTTGTCCACAGAACTGTACTACTGGGGATCTCTGGCACAAAGGAAACTTGCAGATGGAAGGCAATGATCTGCCTGATGTACTCTTCCACCTCTCCACTGCGATGTCAAGCAGGGGCTTAATCTCACGTGTCCCGAGTAAGGATCGGTGTAGACACGATGTAGGGCGACTCGACACTTCCCTGTGTCGGGGCACCGATGATGGCTGGTCACAGACGGCATTTCTGGTACCGGTCCGGCGGTCCATCAGGGATACAGGAACCTGGAATACAGGGGTTTGATAATTCAGAGTGACAGCGATAGGTAAATCAGTACTCACAGCATACTCCTCTACTAGGTCCACACCTAGTCCCAACAGGGCTGTTCGTACATCGAAGATGGCATTCGCTCTGCCACCGTCAGGTCGACCAACGTTCCACATAACGCTGCATCTAGGCTCAGCAATCACGTGGGGGGTATCAACCTGTCGGAAACAGTTACTCGTATTATCATCTCTCGTACCTCCTGTATCTACCATCACCTTCCAGGTCCCTCCTTTGACTGCAACACTTGCAGTGCAAATCTCCAATCCCTGGGATCTCTTCGCGATGTTCATGGGAGCCATCATCTGTCGGATCGTCCACTGGTCCTTACTGAGAACACATATGAGAACAAAACAAAACACCGCTAGGAAACATTTCGTTAACTTAGGGACAAGTTTCCTGAGCTTGAAATGTCCATAGCCGGCTATAACCATTAGCCTGGTTTGGACCGAAGAGGGCACTAGACCTTTCGAACATACCTCACATACCTCTGACGTCTGGGGAATCTCTGGCCGGTTCAATGAACGTGGTATCTTGCCATACCGCAAGTACACATCTGCCTTCGCTCCAGACTCTGGGGTATTCGTGGGTGCTTGCACACGAGGCCTCTCTTCTTGCTCAGTTGCTTCTGCCATCGTAACCTCATGTTCCTCGTCGGGAGAAGAATCAGGAGACTCTGCTAGAATACTGTCGATCTGTGGGTGAGAGAATAAATTAAACATGTTTAAATCCGGGTCTGTTTTTACCTGGATATTACCACTGCCTGCCGTTACCTCAGACCTTGCTGTTCTGGCTGACTCGTCCGCGACCTTGGGGTGATTGTTGCTCCAATCTCTCACCAAGTCGTTGGCTAGTATCACGTCGATCCCAGCTATAGGTAGGGTATCGACTACTGCCAACGCACATGTGCCGCTGAAGTAAGGCAAGTCGAGATGTATCGGCACTAAGGGGGCGACGTACCGCGTCCTAGGAAACCCGACCAGGACAACCTTTAGTCTCCCATCCACACTCACTCCCTCGGGTAACGAGTCTCTCACGATCAGGGACTGGGCTGCTCCACTATCTCGGAGCACTACAACTGACTTACCAGTATGATCACTCGATACATACCCGCCTGAAGTGTGAGGGGCGAACAAACTTGGTTCTTTCCGAGTAGTTATAGACTGGCTTCCTGCTGGTGATGTTACACAACTCATTAACATCACCTCCCTACGTGCGCCGCTACCTCTTCTGCCTCGGCACATAGCAGCTACAAGCCCTTTCTGCCCACAAGTCCAGCACACCACATTCCTCCTCGGACTCCGGTGTTTCGGACTACTAGGACTGGTCCTTCGAGGGCTACTTGGGGGCGTCTTCTTAGCGTTTCGTGGGACGGGGGTCTCCTCTTCGTCATGAGGTTTGTCAAACCGGCGTGGGTAATTCCTTGGGACATACTTAGCAGAAGGCCTATGCGTTAAGATGTACTCTTCAGCCATGGTGGCTGCCGCACTCAAGGTCTCCACCTGCTGCTCTTCTAAGTATGTCTTCAGGTCTCCAGACAGACAGTCTTTGAAGTCCTCTAACAGTATGAGCTGTTCGAGGTCTTCTTTGGTCTCCACCTTCCGAGAGGCACACCACTCCTGGAAAAGTCGCTCCTTGAAAAGTGGCGAATTCGGTGAAAGTGTGCTCTGAGGTCTTCTTCAGGTTTCTAAACTTTTGCCTGTAAGCCTCAGGTACCAACTGGTAAGCCATGAGCACCACTTTCTTCACCTTGTCGTAATCGCCAGAGTCATCAAGGGACAACGTGGAGTAGGCGACTTGGGCCTTCCCAGTCAAGACTGACTGTATCATGATGGCCCAATTCTCCCTTGGCCACTCCAAAGAGGCTGCAACTTTCTCGAAGGCTGCGAAGGACTTCGAAACTTCCTTCGCGTTGAACTTCGGGACCATTTTGATGTTCCTTACCGGATCGATCGAAACTACTGGTTTCCGTTGTTGGCCTCCGACCACCTAACCGCAATACTTCTAGCTCATGTTGTCTCTGTCTTTCTTTTTCTTCTCTCTCTCGCTGTTCTCTTTCTCTTTCTCGTTCTTCTCTTTCTCTTTCTCGTTCTTCTCTCTCTCGTCTCTCTTCTCTTTCTCGTTTCTCTTCTCTTCTCTTTCTCGCTCTTCTCTTTCTCTTTCTCGTTCTAATTCTAAACGCCTCATCGCCAATTCTTTTTCTTTCATCTCCATTTCTTTATCTTTTAATTCCCGTTCTATTTCTAACTTCTTCCATTCTATCTCACGATTTATCTCTAAGGCACGCATTTTGACTGTAAGTAAACTGATATTTAGCTCACCTGCATCACTGTCAATGTCACTGCCTTTATCTTCCTTTTCAGTGGAAGCAACTTCTTCACTTTCTTTTGTACCTAGTGCCTCATCTTCCTGTTTTTCTTCGGCCTTCAAATGCCGGTGAACCTTGGACAAGATCTCCACACGGGAATCACTGGCACGTATCTTTATCTCCAGGTAGGCACTAACTAGTACAAGTTCCTGTTTGCTCAGATATTTTAATCTTGCAAGACAGTCCTCTCTGTTCAGAAAAGCCTGAACATCGTCCAGATCATCGATGGTAGCTTTTTCTGCCATTGTCACAGATGGAACACTTAGCTCCTAACACACCGCTTTCACGTTAGCACTTAACGCACCGAGCACTGTTCTACGTCAATATTGCACTTTATCGCACCAAACACTGCACTTGCCAATATTGCACGTAATGACTTCGGGCACCGGACTACACAATATTGCACTTAATCACAGCGAACATCTCGCTCTACAATATTGCACTGAATCACACCGAGCACCGCACAACACAATATTGCACTTAATCGCTTAATCACAGCGAGCACCGCACTGCACAATATTGTACTTAGTCACTCCGAACACCGCACAGGACGTATAACGTCCCAATCGTCACACACAGGGGGAATTATTTACAGGGATTACGCCACTTCACCACCCCTGTCAAACATACTTGACAAGGGGACGGATCCCGCTGGGGATGCCAATTATGTTACGGCCCTCTCGGGTCGCAACTGGGTTCTTACTCTGATGTTGTTAGAGGAAGGGTATCTGGCCCCAAGCCAGTAGTGGCTTTCAAGGGATGTGATCTGTAACGCAAGTAAAATAAAAGGGGAAGGGAAAGAAAGGCGAAAACTTAATATTATAATTAACACCTTCACCAATAAATATATATAAGAAGATTACACGGCGGGGGGGGGGGGGGTATAAACACTATTATCTACACGGTTGTCTTCTTCTGAAGACACTGGATCTTCACGGTGCCAAGCTCTTGGTGCTCTTGTGGCCTCACGACGAATCCTTCGAGAATCTTGAGTCTACCCCGGCCACAGGCCAGCAAAAGCACAGTTCCACTGGGGGCACCGTCGTGGAGGCCGTCAACCACAAGTCCAGCAGATAGCTGGCAGGTTCCAAATCAGTGACGCTGGTTAGGCCACTCCACGAACGATACTAGGGTCGCGCCCTAGTCAGGAGCCTCGTGTGATACCACAGATCACTCTTCTTTCCACAATACCCCAGTGGTTAAGCGTCTCCACCAGTCAGTCCCGGGTATGACAATCCTTCAACTGCCGCTTCACAGGCAGGGTAACACCACAGTGTTCATCCGGGGGGCGACTCACAGCTGCTGCAGCAAACACTTGGTGACGAGACAGCTGCCCTGGGTAGACTCACTCAACTTCTATTACAGCAGTCCCAGGTCGACTCTGTAACCAGACACGTCATCAGTAACGATTACACACTAGGGCACGTCACTTACCGGCTCAGACCCAAACGCCCACCTATCCACTCCATAGATGGCGTTGTTGTCTGAGCACCACCTCACCAGAGGTCTGCAGCAGCTGTGTTGTGGGCTGAACAGGACTGGAAACTGGCCCTCGTGGCCAGTACACCTCGTCCTCACCAGGTGTCGTCGTCCATTTGGAGGGGGTTTCGGGAGCTGACCCACAGATGGCGCGGTCGTCACTGCTCCGTGCTCGGACGCTGGATTCGGGTCCGTAACACCCCTGCAGTTTTCAAAATATCCCAAATATCCCAATTTCGAGGCCTTAGCCATGTTTTGGAGCCAAATTCTGGCTCTCTTCACGTATTCGCAGTTTGAAATTGCGACTTTTTTATACCCAACATATGCCAAGTACTGAAAGCGGCGTTTGGTCACATTTGTCCCAATCCTCCCTGCAATTTTCTAAATATCCCAAACATCCCAATATCGAGACCTGAGTCATAATTTGGAGCCAACGTCTGGCTCTCTGCACGTATTCATATTTTAATATTACGAATTTTATACCCAACATATGCCAAGTACTGAAAATGGCAGTGAGTCACAATTTGCGCAAACTCCCCTGCAGTTTTTAAAATATCCCAAACATCCCAATTTTGAGGCCTTAACCATATTTTGTAGCCAAATTCTGGCTCTCTGCACTTATTCGCAGTTTGAAATTACGACTTTTTTTATACCCAACATATGCGATGTACTGAAAGCGGCGTTTGGTCACATTTGTCACAAACCTCCCTGCAGTGTTCAAAATATCCCAAACATCCCAATTTTGAGGCCTGAGCCATATTTTGGAGCCAAATTCAAGCTCTCTGCACTTATTCGCAGTTTGAAATTACGATTTATTATACCCAACATATGCCAAGTTCTGAAAGCGGCATTTGGTCATATTTGTCCCAAACCCCCCTGCAGTTTTCAAAATATCCCAAATATCCCAATTTCGAGGCCTGAGCCATATTTTGAAGCCAAATTCTGGCTCTATGCACGAATTCGCGGTTTGAAATTACGACATTTTATACCCAACATATGCCAAGTCCTGAAAGTGGCAGTGAGTCACATTTCGCACAAACTTCCCTGCAGTTTTCGAAATATCCCAAATATCCCAATTTTGAGACCTGAACCATATTTTGGAGCCAAATTCTGGCTCTCTGCACGTATTCACAGTTTGAAATTACGACTTTTTTATACCCAACATATGCCAAGTACTGAATGCGGCGTTTGGTCACACTTGTCCCAAACCCCCCCCCCCCTGCAGTTTTCAAATTATCACAAACATCCCAATTTCGAGGCCTGAGCCATATTTTGGAGCCAAATTCTGGCTCTCTGCACATATTCGCAGTTTGAAATTACGACTTTTTATACCCAACATATGCCAAGTACTGAAAGCGGCGTTTGGTCACAAATGTCCCAAACCTCCCTGCAGTTTTCAAAATATCCTAAACGTCCCAATTTCGAGGCCTGAGCCATATTTTGGAGCCAAATTCTGGCTCTCTGCACGTATTCGCAGTTTGAAATTTCGACTTTTTTACACCCAACATATGCCAATGCGTTTGGTCACATTTGTCTTAATCCCCCCTGCAGTTTTCAAAATATCCCAAACCTCCCAATTTCGAGGCCTGAGCCATATTTTGGAGCAAAATTCTGGCTCTCTGCACGTATTCGCAGTTTGAAATTACGACTTTTTTATACCCAACATATGCCAAGTACTGAAAGCGGCGTTTGGTCACATATGTCCCAAACCCCCCCTGCAGTTTTCAAAATATCCTAAACATCCCAATTTCGAGGCCTGAGCCATATTTTGGAGCCAAATTCTGGCTCTCTGCACGTATTCGCAGTTTGAAATTACGACTTTTTTATACCTAACATATGCCAAGTACTGAAAGCGGCGTTTGGTCACATTTGTCCCAAACCCCTCCTGCAGCTTTCAAAATATCCCAAACATCCCAATTTCGTGGCATGAGCCTAATTTTTGGAGCCAAATTCTGGCTCTATGCACGTATTTGCGGTTTAAATTTACGGCATTTTATACCCAACATATGCCAAGTCCTGAAAGCGGCAGTGAGTCACATTTCGCTCAAACTCCCATTCAGTTTTCGAAATATCCCAATTTCGAGGCCTGAGCCATATTTTGGAGCCAAATTCTGGCTCTCTGCACGTATTCGCGGTTTGAAATTTCGTGTTTTTTTATACCCAACATATGCCAAGTACTGAATGCGGCGTTTGGTCACATTTGTCCCAAACCCCCCCCTGCAGTTTTCAAAATATCCCAAACATCCATATTTCTAGGCCTGAGCCATATTTTGGAGCCAAATTCTGGCTCTCTGCACGTATTCGCAGTTTGAAATTACGACTTTTTTATACCCAACATATGCCAAGTACTGAAAGCGGCGTTTGGTCACATTTGTCTCAATCCCCCTAGCAGTTTTCAAAATATCCCAAACATCCCAATTTCGAGGCCTGAGCCATATTTTGGAGCCAAATTCTGGCTCTCTGCACGTATTCGCAGTTTGAAATTATGACTTTTTTATACCCAACATATGCCAAATACTGAAAGCGGCGTTTCGTCACATTTTTCCCAAACCCCCCTGCAGTTTTCAAAATATCCCAAACATCCCAATTTCGAGGCCAAGTATAGGGGTGACATAGGAGTTAGGGGTGACACGATAGAGGTTTACAAGTGGATGAATGGACATACCAAACGGGATAGTAATAGGGTATTAAAAGTATCAAAACAAGACAGAACACGAAACAATTGGGAATATATTCGATATGTTTAGATTTAGGAAAGACTTGGGCAAATACTGGTTCGGTAACAGGGTTGTTGATTTGTGGAACCAGTTACCGCATAACGTGGTGGAGGTGGGGCCCCTCGATTGTTTCAAACGTTGGTAGGAAATGCATATGAATGGGATTGGGTGGTTATAAATAGACGCTGCCTTGTGTGGGCCAATAGGCCTTCTACAGTTACCTTTGTTCTTATGTAACATCACAGTGCCAATAATGGCCGTGGTCCGGTCACACACCATCACCAAAGGCTGCTGTATACCCTAACATCATCAACAATGACAGCTGTACTGCCAAACAGCATCAGCAAAAGCAACTATTCCATCTTACAGCATCAACAATGGCCGCTGTGCCGTCTTACAGCATCAACATTCGACGCAGATTAGCTTCATAGCATAAAAAAGCCATTGTATGTAGTTTCAGCATCAATAATTGCCACTGTACGGACGTACAACTTCAACAGTGGCAGCTGTACGGTCTCACATCTATAATGACCGGTGTACGGACGTACAATATCAACAGTGGCAGCTTTACGGTCTAACAGCTTCTATAATGACCGCTGTACGGATGGACGTACAAGAACAACAGTGGCAGCTGTACGGTCTCACAGCATCTATAATGACCGCTAGACGGTTAAGCCTTTACCAAGATGGCTTCCTTTAATATGTTGCTGTCCATCATGTAATAATATAAATGTTTTCTCGTGTTAAACATTTCCCTTCTTTCAGTAATATTATTTGTAATAGTCCCAGCTGATAGAGAGAGAGGAATGCCTGCCGAAGATCATGTAACAAGACTTAACAAAATCCTGGTACTTATTTCTCACATATAAAATGTGAAGTGGTAAAGACAGGATGATATGCCTACGACTTGAGATTGTGGGCGGCAGTGTTGAACATTTTGGTAATGTAATCGTGTACAACCATCCCGACTTTCACCTTATTGTTTTGCTTCTTTTCTTCTATCACATATTTTCAATACGTTTGTTAAAAAAGGTAATAGTATATAGATAACTTTGCTACACAACTGGTCCCTGAACTTGGAGCGCAGAACGTTATACAATACTGAGGGAACTAGACCTCTCTACGCTACAAGTGAAGGAGGGAAGAAGTAATTTAATAAAAAATTAACGATTCTTAGTCTTATTCGCCTGTGGACAACGAGGAAATGTTTAGCATTATTTTGAGTGTTAGAAGAGGACATGGGTGAAGCTTTGACAGTAAGACTTGCTCACGGGCGGCGAGGGACTCAAACAAATTAATAGAGCTAGAAAGGAAAGCAGCTTAGGTTACCTTTATTAACGGTTTCCACAGTAGACATAATAATATACAGGCTCTTTGGGGTGCCTTTGATATAGACAACTTTAATTGGATGAGAAACATTTAGGTTATCAAACAGTGTTCCTGATTATGCAACTTTACCGTTGAGTTGAACCTTTTTAACAGTCTCAGCTAGATTGATAGTATCTTAAAATTATGGTAAAATTTGTAAGGAAACACGATCAATTTAAAATAAATTTACCGGTCTTTAGCAAAGATGAAACGGTGAAAAAGTTAATAAAAGAATAACAAAAGGAGCACGATTTAAACTATGGGCTGGACCTGTGGACTCTGAGGCCGCGGAGGACGACCCACACCTGGACCACTGCGGCTCCTGGTTATTATTTAATGGACTCAGAACTTATCTTGTATAAACACTTTGAATCTGATTAGTAAACGGAAATCTCTGTTATTTTTGGTAAGTTAATGAGATTTTACCAACTCCATAATAAGTTTATGAATAATATTGGTTGTGTCAAAGTTCTGCAATTATATAATGTACCTGAATATGTGAACGTTGAATAAGTGTTGTCTGTAAATGAATGTTGGAAGCATAATTAACACAGAGTATTCATATACACGCATTCACCCATACAGTCACATACACACAGGTAAACAACGGTACAGGAACATTCACCCATACAGTCACACACACACAGGTAAACAACGGTACAGGAACATTTACCCATACAGTCACACACACACAGGTAAACAACGGTACAGGAACATTCACCCATACAGTCACATACACACAGGTAAACACCGGTAAAGGAACATTTACCCATACAGTCACATACACACAGGTAAACAACGGTACAGGATCATTCACCCATACAGTCACACACACACAGGTAAACAACGGTACAGGAACATTTACCCATACAGTCACATACACACAGGTAAACACCGGTACAGGAACATTTACCCATACAGTCACATACACACAGGTAAACAACGGTACAGGAACATTCGCCCATACAGTCACATACACACAGGTAAACAACGGTACAGGAACATTCACCCATACAGTCACATACACACAGGTAAACAACGGTACAGGAACATTTACCCATACAGTCACATACACACAGGTAAACACCGGTACAGGAACATTCACCCATACAGTCACATACACACAGGTAAACAACGGTACAGGAACATTTACCCATACAGTCACATACACACAGGTAAACACCGGTACAGGAACATTCACCCATACAGTCACATACACACAGGTAAACAACGGTACAGGAACATTCACCCATACAGTCACATACACACAGGTAAACAACGGTACAGGAACATTCACCCATACAGTCACATACACACAGGTAAACAACGGTACAGGAACATACTGGTGTATAAGTAAAGTTTTTGGATGGATGAGACTTTAAGGTTCTTGATAGCTTCATTACCGTCCTGAGAGGAAGATTCCCCTGACACTAGGGATTATCTTTGGCCTTCTTTGTTGTATGTAATGAACATAATTTCTGAACATTTTGTAGCACAGAGACCAAAGCTCTACATCGTAATGCTTGTAAGGTCTCATTAGAGCAAGGTAAAGAATGAAGAGAACATATTAGAATTCTTGTTATTAATGGTTCTATAATAAATATATCAAGACAAGTATCCATTTCTCCTTAAGGCATTTACTTATATACATTGCTGTCTTGGATTTAAATATTAGAAAATTGCTTCTTTTAGATCTTTTTCACGGTCCGATTCACTAGGACCCTCAATACTGAGCTGATATAAAATGTTTATTTTATATCAGCTCAGATCAAAAATTCTTTGATCTTCACTAAACTGCATTTTCAACTTATCGTTCAATATTTCAATCCAATTTAGTTCTCTCTCTCTTGTTTCCTTGGAGTCTTTCGCTGATTTTAAAATTAAGACTTGCGTTCGTCTTCAAACTTATATATATAATTTTAACATCAATATGAAGATGAATTCCGTACATTATAAACAACATTGTTGTCTACATATTGGTACATTATAAACAACAATGTCGCCAACATAATGGTACATTATAAAAACAATGTCGCCAACATAATGGTACATTATAAACAACATTGTTGCCAACATAATGGTACATTATAAACAACATTGTTGCCAACATAATGGTACATTATAAATAACATTGTTGCCAACATAATCTCTCATTATAAATAACATTGTTGTCAACATAATAGTACGTTATAAACAACATTGTTGCCAACATAATGGTTCATTATAAATAACATTGTTGTCATCATAAAGGTATATTATAAACTATAAACTGTTTTTGCCAATCTTTTGACCATTTGAACACCTTATTTAGATCTTCTTGAAGTGATAATGAGTCTTTTTCGGTGTTTATTACCTTCCCAATTTTTGTATCATCGGTAAATTTGCAAATATTTCTACTCAACCCTGACTCTAAATATATATACAGACAGAACCTTGAGGCACTCCACTTACAACATTTTCAGTCTGACTTAACCCCATTTATACTAACTCTGTTTCCTTTGGCATAGCCATGCCCTAATCCAACTTAATATAGCACCCCCAGTACCGTGTGCCTTTATCTTTTTAATCAGTCTTTTATGTGGCACTGTATCAAAAGCTTTGCTAAAGTCAAGGTACACAACATCACAAATCTTACCACTTTCAACTGCCTCAACTATGCTGCAATAAAATGATGAACGGCAATTTATAAAAACATGTTGTAAGTCATTTATTAATTTATGCTTTTCAAGATGAAAACGAATGGTATTTGCAATTATCGATTCAAGTAACTTTTTCTACAATATCAATTGGCCAGTAGTCTGACGCAAGTGATCTATGGCCTTTCTTGAAAATTGGTACCACATTAGCAATCTTCCTCGACTCTGGCACTCTGCCTGACTCTAATGATCTATTAAACATGGTAGACAATGGCTAGCAAAGCTCTTCTTTGCATTTCCTTAAGCACCTTGGCAAACACTTCATCCGGCCCTGGGGATTTGTTTGACATGAGTTTCACTATTTGTTTAATAACATCCTCCCTGGTAACTGCTAAACTAGTCAACCTGTCCTCTTTCACACCCACATAGACTTGTTCGGCAGAAGGCATAATGTTTAGTTCTTCATTTGTAAATTCAGATATAAAATATTTATTAAAAATACTACTCATCTTTTTGTCATTATCTGTTATCTGACATGTCTTAGTTTTTAATGGACTTATCATTTCCCTAATCTTTGTTCGATATAACTGAAAAAAAAATTAGGATATGCCTTTGCTTGCCCTGCTATGCAAACTTCATAGTTTCTTTTTGCCTTCCTTACTCTTTTTTAACATTTCTAACCAGATGAATGAATTCTTGTTCTAAACTGACTTCCCCATACTTTATCCTTTTGTACTAAGCTCTCACTTTCTAATTATAAGGTTCCTCAGATCCTTTGTTATCCAATTTTGGTCATTATTATTCAATCTATTCAATTTGTATGGTATAATACGTTCCTGTGCCTTCTTTAGAATCACCCATCGCCACCCAAGAGGTGGCCGGGAATGAATAGCCCGTAATAGTTTTAGTGTCATGTAAAAAACTAACAGTGTCATTCACATTATTTTCAATTTTAATATTATGATTATTTCTTAAATTGTGTACAAAGTAAAATAAATATAATATTTGATAGCATGAAGATTAGATATAAAAACTATGTTGTATAAAATAAAGGATAAAAAAGAGCGTGTGTGTGCGTGTGTGGAGTTGCGAACCACGACCCGCAAGGCGGCAGTGGCTCACCCTCACACTCGGCCACCCTGCTCTGACCTCATAATATTCAACACTTATATATATCATAATTTTTTCACTTTATTAGTCAACTCACCTAGTTGTGCTTGCAGTAGTGGAGCTTTGGCTCTTTAGTCTCGCCTCTCAACCTTCTATCTACTGGTGTACAGATTCCTGAGATTCTATCTACACTTGAAACTGTGTATGAAGTCAGCATCCACCGCATCACTTCCTTGTGCATTCCATTTAATATCTACTCTGACACTGAAAATATTCTTTCTAATGTCTCTGAAGCTCATTCCACCTGTGTCTCCTTGTGTGGTGTACCACCCATGGTAAATAATCCATCCTTGTCTACCCTGTCAATTCCTTGAGAATTTTATGTGGTGATCATGTATCTCCGAGCTCTTCTGTCTTCCAGCGACATGAGGTGCAGTTCACGCAGCCTTTCCTAATAACTCAAGCCACTTAGTTACGAGACTAGCCTATTGGCATACCTCTGAACTTTTCCCAGCTTCGGCTTGTACTCAACTAGTTATGCTTGCTGGGGTTGAGCTTTGGCTCTTTGGGCCCGCCTCTCAATTATCAGCAAACTTATTTGTTCTGAAGGATTCCTTACACAGGTTTCTGAAGGTCGTTCTGATGTCAGCCAGCCTCGCATACGCCGCCGATGTTATTCTTTTGATGTAGGCTTCAGGAAACAGGTTTGGCGTGATATCAACTCCTAGATCTTTGTCCCTGTCCGTTTCGTGAAGGACTTCATCTCCCATTTGGTATCCAGTGATTAGCCTCCTATTTCCTCAGCCTAGTTTCATCACCGTACATTTTTTTGGGTTGAAGTTTAGTAGCAATTTGTTGGGCCATTCCTTCAGTTTGTTTAGGTCATATTTTGCCTTATACTATCTTCTTCTGTCTTAATCCTCCTCATAATTTTTGCATCCTTAGCAAACATTGAGAGGAACGAGTCAATTCCCTCTGAGAGATCATCTACACATATCAGAAACAGTATAGGTCCAAGGACTGATGCCTGTGGGACTTCACTGATGACGCCTCGCCACTCCGAGACCATACAGTGACTCGCTGTCATCTGTCTTCTAAGTACTCATTTATCCAGTGGAGTACCTTCCCTATTCTCCTGCCTGCATCTCCAGCTTGTGCTAGTCTCTTTTGTGGTCCCATGTCAAAGGCTTTCTGGCAATCTAATAATAGGCAGTCTGCCCAGCACTCTATCTTGCCTGATTTGTGTTGCTTGGTCATAGAATTCAATTTAACCTGTGAGGCAGGACATACCATCCCTGAACCAATGCTGATGTTGTGTTGCAAAGTTCTTTTCCTCCAGATGTTCCTCTAGTTTTTTTCGCACAATCTTCTCCATCATCTTGCATGGTATGCAATTTAGGGATACTGGCCTGTAGTTCAGTGCCTCCTGTCGATTACCCTTCATGTATATTGGGACTACATTAGCCGTCATCAATTTTTTTGGCAGTTCACCTTTTACCAGTGATTTGTTGTACTATATAGATAGTGGCAGGCACAGTGCTTCTGCTCCTTCCTTTAGTATCCATGCCGAGATTCCATCCAGGCCTATAGCCTTTGTCACATCCAACTCTAGTAGATGCTGCCTCATCTCCCTCACTGGTAATTACAAACTCCTCGAGTGGTGTCTAGTTTAATATTCCCTCTCTTATCTCTGGGACTTCTCTTTGCTCTACTATGAAGACCCTGAGGAATTTTATATTCAGTTCTTTGCACACTTCTTTGTCGTTTGTAGTGAATCTGTCTGCCCAATCCTCAATTTCATTCTCTGTTCCTTCACTGTTGTTTTTCTCCTGATGTGGCTATGCAAAAATTTAGGTTGAGTCTTTGCCTTGCGCGCTATGTCAGGAAAACCCGACACCATTTACTATTATTAAATACAATATGCAGATAATATTGTTGCTGTTTGTAACAACAAATTAACCATATAAAGAGTGTTTATTCACTCATAGAAGACGTGGCAAACTGGAATTTTTCTCTCATAGAAAACGAGATTTCCTCCCGTGGAAAACGAGAAATCATTGCCACGCCGCTAGTAAATTCACCTACTAATTCTGTTGGGAATTATTCTTAATACAACAGTCTTTGAGCTGTAAACATTATACATTTTACTTGAATTAACTTAATTATTAGTACCAAAATAGAGTAAATCTAGGCCCTCTATCCACTTTCATAAAACGCATCTGTTGAACAAGGGATGCGATCAGTGGGAGGCAGGGTCAGTAGTCGGCCATTTATTTTAACAACAGTCCCGGGAGCAAATTTAGCTCCAATAATACTCCTTGGACATCAGTATTATGTGAAGAAAAATGCTTCCATTATCAACATGCAACTACGTTTGCTCAAGGGAGGTGTTATTTCAGATATTATCTAACTTATTACAGTCCTTTAATATTTAGATTTAAGATATTTTCCTGTTAGAACACGAGACAGCGACAAAACCCAGGTAAATATCCCTTGGTCCTTATCTCATAATCAATATACCAATATCTCCTCTGATATAGTTGTCCTATTAGGGTTCCTGCTAATATTTGTGAGTATTCTTTGACAGGTGGAATTGTAGAGGAGGAAAAAATAACTAGTTACCTAGCATCAGTACATGGAATTGCACATTGCACTCAGTTGAGAGGCGGGACCAAAGAGCCAGAGCTCAACCCCCGCAAGCACAACTAGGTGAGTACATGAGTTGAGGCCAGTCAACCACGAGGCGTTATCGACTGGCGTGTTCATCCTTGTTCATAACTGGTTGACTTGGCCCACTTCCATAAAGATAAAGATAAGCTGTAGTTAATTTAAGTTATCTGTGTAGTCTATTACTCTAATGAATGTCTACTAATCAATAATTGTTTATTGAAAGATTATATATGTATATAATTTAATAAACCCCCAGAACGTGTAGTGAAAGTGATTTGTGAGACATTTTTATAAATCCAGTCCACTTCAAACAAACAATTTGGTCTCGAAAAATATAAAAATAAACGTAAAATATAAATTACTATACAAATTAATATAAATTAAATAAATTTAAATCTCACAGGTCAATTCCCCAAACGTTATGTCATTTTCATAGTATCTATCTGTCTCTCTTCTCAACCTAACGTATTCATTCCTAGCGCTCTGGTGTCTTTATCTGTTCCCTATTGTTCTGTTATTTCTATAGTTTTTCCATGCTCTTGTACTTAGTTGCTTTGTTGTTGTACATCTCTGATTAAACAATGGGTTTCTTGTCTATATTTCCTTTTTTTCCCTTTTGGACCAGGACGAACTTGTCTGCTGCCTCCCTACACTTCTGCGTGACGTAGTCCATCATGTCTCGGGTTGTCTTTCCTTTGAGCTGTTTCCCAAGCTATATCTGTTAGGAATTTCCTTATCTCCTCATAGTTTCCCTTCCGGAATGCGGGCCTTTTTTTCTGGGCCCTTTCTTGAGTACCTTAACCCTACTTCGACCAGGTACTCAAACATCAGTATACTGTGATCACTCATTCCCACGGGGGACTCGAAACCGATTTACCTTATGTCTGAGTCGTTCAGAGTGAAGACTAGGTCAAGTCTCGCTGGTTCATCATTGCTTCTCATTCATGTGGGGTCCCCTGACATGCTGACTTAAAGTTTTTTGTCGCCACTTACAACATTTGAACTCTCCATATTTCCTCACCTCCATGCGATTTCCTCCATGATCAGCAGATGGGGTCGATTTCCACAGGCAGCAGTGGCTGCTCTCTGAATTATAGTGTTAACCGCCATGTTGTTTCTGTTATACTCTTGCCAGGGTCGTCTGTCATTTGGTGATGGATATATATCACTGCAACTACTACTCTTGGTCCTCCCATCGTCATGGTGCCTGTTATGAAGTCTCTGAACACCTCACAGCTTGGAATAACCATCTCCTTGAAACTCTATTTCTTTCTCATAAGAAGGGTCACTCTGCCTCCTCCCCTTCTTTCCCACTCTTTCCTCATTGCATTGTAGTTCTGGGCAAACACCGCATTCGTTATGATTGCTGAGAGTTCTTTTTCCATGAGTCCAATTATGTCCGGGTTCACTTCTTGTGCTCTTTCCCTAAGTTTACTTGCCTTGCTTATGATCCTATCTATGTTCAAGAATATTACCTTGAAGCTGACACTCTTCAGTCTATCCTCAGTTTCTGTTGATTCAATTGGAGTTGGGCTTTTTTGGGGTGTCTGAGGGATGGGGGAGGACCTAGAAAAGAGGACCTGGGGTGTGAGGGGGTTGGGAGGATCTGGTGTTGTGGGGGTAGGCTTGGATGGTTTGTGGTGGTGTGGTTGAGAGGATCTTGTGTAGGGCATCAATTAGGGCTTGGGATTGGGGAGCAGGAGGAGTGAGGTCATGGGCTGGGGGAATGCAGTGGAGTCTGGATGGGAGGGGAAGGGGATTAGGGAGATCAGTGGTTGGGAGGAAATTTGTGAGTAGGTTAACAGGGTATCGGAGGATTCTGGGGCGAGGGGTAAGGGGGTGTCAAGGGAAGCAGGGACAGGAAGGGATGTGGGGTGAGAGGGGGTGGGGGACCAGGAGGATATTGGGTGAGATGGAAGGGGAGCCAAGGAGGGAATGGGGCGAGGGAGGAGGGGAGGACTGAGAAGGGTATGGGGCGAGGGAGGAGGGGAGGACTGAGAAGGGTATGGGGGGATAGGAGGATGGGACAGAGAGGGATTGGGGTGCGAGGTGAAAGAGGACACAGAGGGTAAGTCGTTAGGGGGGAAGGGGGTAAAGCAAGAGTATGGGGTGAGGGGGGGGGGTGATAGGGATGGCATAGTGTGAGATGGGAGGGAGGTTTGAATGAGCATTTGAATGGGGACAGGGAGGGTTCAGGGTAAAGGGGGTTTCTATGGGGTCGAAGATGGGGTTATTGTCCTCTCCTCTGGGGTTGCTGGGGTGCTGGTTGGGAGTTCCCCACTCTCTCCGGGGCTGTACTGTTGTGGGGCTGGAATCCTTGGTTCACTCTGCTCACGCTGCACGTTCTCCTTACTTCTGCTGCCTTTACTCTCTCTTCCCTCATCATGTTCCTCTGGAGGAATATTTTCCTGTAACTTCTCACATGGTACAGGTGGCTCATTTTGTTAGTATCCATCAATGGTCCATGTTCGTGTTCTACCTTTGCTAAATAGTCTCTCCTTGTCTGTCCTTTCTATTCTGATTATTTTTATGCGAGGATTGTCTCTCCTGTTTCTTCTCTCTTTGAGTAGCGTGCAGCTGAACACCCGTAGTCTCTCCTCGACGCTCATACCTCTCAGTTCAGGGACCAGTGAGTTGGCTTGCCTCTAAATATTCTCGAACTTCGTTATGTTTAATGAGATAAGGACTCGATATTGTTGCCTCATATTCCAGCAATAGTTTTACATACGCGAAATTCAAGATCTGAACGTTTCATTGTTCAGATTCCAAATGGCAGTTCTTATATTACCTATTTATTAGCTTTTGGTGACAGGTTGGGGGTCATGTCAACTCGACAGTGAAAGTTATTTCACTGTCAGATTTCCATATAGATAACTGTAATCTTACTTTGTAATTAAACAAGTAATTTGTTATGGGGGGCAGAGGTTGTACTGAGAAGGGCCAATAGCTGGAGTCAAGATGTATCTAGAACAGTGGGATAGATAGGCCCGCCCCCAAGGAACAAGGTTCCTAGTAATGATTCTATGTTTTAAATTACAGGTCTATAGTCTATTAGCAAATCATCTACACCACTTCAACAGGATGAATGGATACTTCTCAAAATCTAGCTTATTTATTAAACCCTCTAATAACCCCTTATATACATTAATACAATAAATCACTTTACCACTCTTCCTTACGTTAATCACCTTGGACCACATAGACAGGATGCAAGGTTTACAACAGCAACTTGGGTAAAGACTACTTGGAGAAGGACAATACTAAAGGCTCTAAGTAGCCTGGTAAAACTTGATCACACATGGGTTCACTAAAACACCCTAGAGTAATCTTAGAGATATAAACACTAGCTTAGGCTACACAAGAACTAATTACACACTTTGCCAGAGCCCGGTAACACAGTATAAGGTAATTATCTTGTAGAACTGAGTATCAAGATAAGGTAAGGGGAGAGAGGGAAGGAAGAGGAGCACAGAGACTACCAGAGAGAGTGTGAACACCACAACAGCCAGAACCAGTGAGGAGGTGAGCAGCCTCCTCCGCTCTCTTAAATATGTTGCTGGGAAGGGTGCCTAGCTGATCGTACAGCTATAAACATTACAAATTTTCACCGACATTCATTACTAGTTACTTTAACAGTTCTAAGAATAACTAACAACTAGTTCAATATTATATTTATTAATCAACAAGCTCAGAGTCTAAATGCTCTGTGAGAACAAGATTCATCTTACGTCTGGCAAGGTAGACGGAACCGAGGTATGAGAAGCTCTGCGTATAAACGTTATTGTTAATAAACTATCCTTCTCACAAGATTATTTGGAACTCAATTTGACCTCTAGTCTCCAACTAAGAACCCAGGGTCGTAACATAATTGTAGAGGTCTTGAGTAATATTAGTGTTGTGGTCTGTGGTGACAGGTCCTTCAGGGCCAGATGGTAGAGGTCTGGAGTAATATTAGTGCTGTGGACGGGTCCTTCAGGGCCAGATGGTAGAAGTCTTGAGTAATATTAGTGCTGTGGACGGGTCCTTCAGGGCCAGATGGTAGAGGTCTGGAGTAATATTAGTGCTGTGGACGGGTCCTTCAGGGCCAGATGGTAGAGGTCTGGAGTAATATTAGTGCTGTGGACGGGTCCTTCAGGGCCAGATGGTAGAGGTCTGGAGTAATATTAGTGCTGTGGACGGGTCCTTCAGGGCCAGATGGTAGAGGTCTGGAGTAATATTAGTGTTGTGGTCTGTGGTGACAGGTCCTTCAGGGCCAGATGGTAGAGGTCTGGAGTAATATTAGTGTTGTGGACGGGTCCTTCAGGGCCAGATGGTAGAGGTCTGGAGTAATATTAGTGTTGTGGTCTGTGGTGACAGGTCCTTCAGGGCCAGATGGTAGAGGTCTGGAGTAATATTAGTGTTGTGGACGGGTCCTTCAGGGCCAGATGGTAGAGGTCTGGAGTAATATTAATGCTGTGGACGGGTCCTTCAGGGCCAGATGGTAGAGGTCTGGAGTAATATTAATGTTGTGGACGGGTCCTTCAGGGCCAGATGGTAGAGGTCTGGAGTAATATTAATGCTGTGGACGGGTCCTTCAGGGCCAGATGGTAGAGGTCTGGAGTAATATTAATGCTGTGGACGGGTCCTTCAGGGCCAGATGGTAGAGGTCTGGATAAATAATAGTGCTGTGGACGGGTCCTGGAAGAAGCTTTTGGTCATGTGTTCGAGCTACTTTACATCTGAAGACAAAACGGTGTCGTCAAGACGGTCGTGGGTCATCCAGACAGTCGGGGGTCATCCAGACAGTCGGGGGACATCCAGACAGTCGGGGGCCATGCAGACAGTCGGGGGTCATCCAGACAGTCGGGGGACATCCAGACAGTCGGGGGTCATCCAGACAGTCGGGGGACATCCAGACAGTCGGGGGTCATCCAGACAGTCGAGGGTCATCCAGACAGTCGGGGGTCATTCAGACAGTCGTGGGACATCCAGACAGTCGGGGGTCATCCAGACAGTCGGGTGACATCCAGACAGTCGGGGGTCATCCAGACAGTCGGGGGGTCATCCAGACAGTCGGGGGTCATCCAGACAGTCGGGGGTCATCCAGACAGTCGGGGGTCATCCAGACAGTCGGGGGTCATCCAGACAGTCGGGGGTCATCCAGACAGTCGGGGGTCATCCAGACAGTCGGGGGTCATCCAGACAGTCCAGGGTCATCCAGACAGTCAGGTGGTTATCCAGACAGTCGGGGGGTCATCCAGACAGTCGGGGGGTCATCCAGACAGTCGGGAGTCATCCAGACAGTCGGGGATCATCCAGACAGTCGGGGGTCATCCAGACAGTCGGGGGTCATCCAGACAGTCGGGGGGTCAGCCAGACAGTCGGGAGTCATCCAGACAGTCGGGGGGTCATCCAGACAGTCGGGGGGTCATCCAGACAGTCGGGAGTCATCCAGACAGTCGGGGGGTCATCCAGACAGTCGGGAGTCATCCAGACAGTCGGGGGTCATCCAGACAGTCGGGGGTCATCCAGACAGTCGGGAGTCATCCAGACAGTCGGGGGTCATCCAGACAGTCGGGGGTCATCCAGACAGTCGGGGGGTTATCCATACAGTCGGGGATCATCCAGACAGTCGGGGGTCATCCAGACAGTCGGGGGTCATCCAGACAGTCGGGGGTCATCCAGACAGTCGGGGGTCATCCAGACAGTCGGGGGGTCATCCAGACAGTCGGGGGTCATCCAGACAGTCGGGGGTCATCCAGACAGTCGGGGGGTCAGCCAGACAGTCGGGAGTCATCCAGACAGTCGGGGGGTCATCCAGACAGTCGGGAGTCATCCAGACAGTCGGGGGTCATCCAGACAGTCGGGGGTCATCCAGACGGTCGTGGGGACATGCAGACAGTCGGGGGTCATCCAGACAGTCGGGCGTCATCCAGACAGTCGGGGGTCGTCCAGACAGTCGTGGGGACATCCACATAGTCTTGGGGTCGTCCTAACGGTCGTGGAGTAGTCCAGACGGTCTAAGGTCGTCTAGATAGCCATGGAGGGTCGTCAAGATGATCGTGGGGTCATCCAGACAGTCGTGGGGACATCCACAAAGTTGATGGTTCATCCTGACGGTCCTGGAGTCGTTCAGATGGTCGTTGGATCGTCCAGACGGTCGTAGGGTCGTCCAGATGGTCGTGGGGTCGTCCAGACGGTCGTAGGGTCGTCCAGATGGTCGTGGGGTCGTCCAGAAAGTCGTGGGGTCGTCTAGACAGTCGTGAGGTCGTTCTGGCGGTTGTGGGGTCATCCAGACAGTCGTGAGGTCGTTCTGGCGGTTGTGGGGTCATCCAGACAGCCTTGGGGTCATCCACATTGTCGTGGGGTCATCCACATAGTCGTGGGGTCGTCTAGACGGTCGTGGGGTCGTCCCACTTGTTCGATTGTTTCGTTGTGGCTTGTACTCACCTAGTTGTGCTTGCGGGGGTTGAGCTGCGGCTCCTTGGTCTCGCCTCTCAACTGTCAATCAACTGGTGTACAGGTTCCTGAACCTATTTGGGCTTTTTCATATCTATGTTTAAAACTGTGTATGGAGTCAGCCTCCACCACATCACTTGTAATGCATTCCATTTACTATATTCTCGGACACTGATAACGTTATTTATAATGTCTCTGTGGCTTATTTGGGTACTCAGCTTCCACCTGTAATTACCTAAGTGTATTACCTAAGTGTAGTTACAGGATGAGAGCTATGCTCATGGTGTCCCGTCTCCCCAGCACTCTTCGTCATATAATGCTTTGAAATTACTGACGGCCTCCACCACCTTCTCATGTAACTTGTTCCAAATGTCTTCCACTCTGTTTACAAAAGTGAATTTTCGTATATTTCTCCGGCAGCTTTGTTTCTTTAGTTTAAATCTATGACCTCTTGTTCTTGAAGTTCCGGGTCTCAGGAATTCTTCCCTATCAATTTTATCGATTCCTGTTACTATTTTGAACGTAGTGATCATATCACCTTGCGTCTAACCTCTCTTCGTAGCTCTTGTCCTTCAGTTCTGGGAATCACTTAGTGGCATGTCGTTGCACCTTTTCCAGTTTGTTAATGTGCTTCTTAAGATATAGGCACCATACAACCGCTGCATATTCCAGCTTTGGTCTAATAAAAGTCGTGATCAATTTCTGTAGTATTTCCCCATCCATGTATTTAAAAGCAATTCTCAGGTTAGAAAGTTTAGCATAGGCTCCTCGCACAATGTTCTTAATGAGGTCCTCAGGTGACAGTTTTCTATCTAGAACCACCCCTAGATCTCTTTCTTTATCAGAATTCTTTAAAGATTTCTCTAATAATATATAGGTTGTGTGGGGTCTATGTTCTCCTATTCCACATTCCATAACATGGCATTTATTAACATTAAATTCCATTTGCCAAGTGGCGCTCCATGTACTTATTTTGTCCAGGTCTTCTTGAAGGGCATGACAATCATCTAAGTTTCTTATCCTTTCTATTATCTTAGCATCATCAGCAAACATGTTCATTTAATTCTGTATACCAACTGGTAGATCATTTATGTAGACAATAAACATCACTGGTGCAAGAACTGAACCCTGTGGTACTCGTGGTATTAGTGTGGTACTAATATACCACCTCATCACAGGTTTAAGAATATACATTTCATACGTTTTTATTATTTTTATTGGCAATAATTGTTAACATTCTAGTCATAATAAAAAATGCAATGGAGGCAAGCATAATATTTCAGATGGCAGTCATAGCAAACTCAGTGATTTTTTAATTTGCTAGGCAGTTCTATTCCAGCTTCTCTATCATATCAAATGAGGGTAATTCACAGAGAGTAACAGCGGTTATTTTCACTGTAGATGAATTGTACACTATATTCCACAGGTGGTTAGCATACATCTAGCTACTCAGCATTCTAATACTTGTATTCATACCCTAGTCATTTACAACTGTAATCATTCATTATGCAGTGCTAAGTTCAAAACTAATTAAATATCCAAATGTCGTACCGCGATTTAAGCAGAATCGTACGTCTGGCAGCTTAGCGGATTAGTAGCTATGTTCATTGGTTAGTAAACTGTCCTCCCATCCGTCAAATAGTTGCCCAAATGTCGCACCGCAATTCATCCATCTGGCAATACAGCTGCATCCTAGCCAGTATATTTATTGGTTAATCATTTCTGAACCTCAAAAATCCTAATCTTGCTACGCAAATCAGCCAATTTGTTTCCGAACCAACAGTCACAAATACCTACATACATGCCAACACATGCTCCACAACACATACATGCCAACACATGCTCCACAACACATACATGCCAACACATGCTCCACAACACATACATGCATAGAGAATAGGCTGTTTTTTGCCACTATTTGCTCCATTAATCAGATGTAATTTATACCATATTATAAATATTTATACCATAATAAATGAAATGTATTAAGATTATGATTTCAGTAAACCCCACAGCTCACTCACCCCAAGTAATCTTAAAATTGTGTACTGTTAATTCATATTAATGCATACCAATCAGTAAGGTAACCATATTATTCAACCAAGTCTGAAACATTATTAAGTTCCCTATTATATTCTAACACATCGAATATTGTAATTACATGAATAAATACCCACCTACATACTATTCATATGGACAAAGCAGGGTGTATATATCCCATTTAAATAAATATTACTAATTATTAATAAAAAGCTTAGGTTGTGATAAGGCGCACTAAAATATATTAATTTAACATCATTAACACAAAATGCAACACTTGTACCTACACTCAAAATACACAGTGTAAATAACGCGCAGTATAAAACACCTACACATTTACACTCAATGTAGCATTTACACACAAAGCATTTCCACACAAAAATTCCATTTTATACATAAAATACCACATTTACTTACCAAATATGCCATTTATGCACAAAATATACTTTTTACACACAAAATATAGCATTTACACACAATATATGCCATTCACACACAAAATATGTCATTTATAGATAAAATGTCATTTACATACAAAATATGTAAGTTACACACACAAATATACCATTTACACAAATATTGCATATACAATCAAAGTATAACCTTTACACAGAGTACGGTATTTACACAAATATAGCAAATTGCTTATAAATTTAGACAATCAATATGCGCTCTCACTAAATTACTCAATTTCACAAACGTAATTTTCACAAAATACCCAAACATTGTTTCATAAACCAAAAATAAACTTTCACACTTGCACATGAAGATCTATTTTTTCAGATTACATATACAGAACTCAAACAAATACTCAACTCGCATAAAAATTTAAGTTGCATCAGTTCCACTTCAGCAACTAAAAAAACACATTTTACATAAATGCACTATTTTACACTGCATGACAAAAGGTCTTCTACACCTTAGAAGACAGAAGACAGCGTGTCACTGTGAGGTCTCGGAGTGGCGAGGCGTCACCAGTGGAGTCCCACAGGGATCAGTCCTTGGACCTATACTGTTCCTGATATATATGTAAATGATCTACCAGAGGGAATAGACTCGTTACTCTCGATGTTTCCTGATGATGCAAAAATTAAGAGGAGGATTAAGACAGAAGAAGATAGTATTAGGCTAAAATATGACCTAAACAAACTGAAGGAATGGTCTAACAAATGGCGAATGCGAGGCTGGTTAGCATCAGAATGACCTTCAGAAACCTGTGTAAGGAATCCTTCAGAACCTTGTGTATCACATTTGTAAGGCAAATGCTGCCATGCTGCCCCAGCATGGACCCAGAATCCATACTTGGTCAATCTCAACAAAAAATCAGTTGACTAACAGTTGAGAGATGGGCTCAAAGAGCCAATACTCAATCTGTGCAAGCACAACTTGGTGAGAAACTACTAGGTGAACACAAGCCGAAGCTGGGAAAAGTGCAGAGTTATGCTACTAGGCTAGTCCCAGAACTAAGAGGCATGAGTTATGAGGAAAGGCAGTATGAACTGCACCTCACGTTGCTGGAAGACAGAAGAGCTTGGAGAGACATGATCACCACATACAAAATTCTCAAGGGAATTGACAGGGTAGACAAGGATGGATTATTTAACACGGATGGTACACACACAAGGGGACACAGGTGGAAGCTGAGTACCCAAGTGAGCCACAGAGACATTAGAAAGACCTTTTTTATTGTCAGAGTAGATAGTAGATAGAATGCACTAGGAAGTGATGTGGTGGAGGCTGACTCCATGCATAGTTTCAAATGTAGATATGATGGAGCTTGAGAAGCTCAGGAATTTGTACACCAGTAGATTGACAATTGAGAGGCGGGACCAAAGAGCCGAAGCTTATCCCTCGCAAGCACAACTAGGTGAATACAACTTGGTGAGTACACTAATAAAGTGAATTTCTTATATCAAATTTATGATAAATATAAGTGTTGAATATTATGAGGTCAGAGCAGGGTGGCCGAGTGTGAGGGTGAGCCACTGCCGCCTTGCGGGTCGTGGTTCGCCGCTCCACACACGCACACACACGCTCTTTTTATCCCTTATTTTATACAACTTAGTTTTAATATCTAATCTTCATTCTATTAAATATTATATTTAATTTAATTATGCACAATTTAAAACTTAAGAAATAATCATAATATTAACATTAAAAATAATGTGAAGGACACTGTTAGTTTTTTACATGACACTAAAACCTGCGGCCTGAATGACACCCAGTTGTAACCTGGTGAGGTTAAGCTTAATGATACATTGAAAGCTGTAGATATTATTTTGGTCTATTGACCACAACAGTCTCACACTAAAAGATTATATAAAATGTATATAATATGTCGTCAAGAGATATGGTATATCTATTTATAGTAAAAATTCATCAATGAAAAACCAGTAAAAGTCAAAGATCAGTGACAGAAAAAAAGGCAGCACAATGATAGCACTGTATACAATACCTTGAGAACATTGTATACAGCACCTTGAAGACATTATATGCAGCACATTGAGAACATTGTATACAGCTCCATGAGAACTTTGTATACAGGACCTTGAGCACATTGAATACAGCACCTTAACTTGAGAACATTGTATACAACACCTTGAAAACATTTTATGCAGCACATTGAGAACACTGCATATAGTAGTGTAGGAGATGCTCCGGACCAACACTGGTGGTGTGGGTGTAGAAGACGCTCCAAACCAACACTGGTAGTGTTAGTGTAGGAGACGCGCCTGACCAACACTGGTGAGTGTGGGAGTAGAAGATGCTCCAGACCAACAATGGTGGTGTGAGTGTAGGAGACTCGCCTGACCAACACTGGTGGTGTGAGTGTAGGAGACTCGCCTGACCAACACTGGTGGTGTGAGTGTAGAAGACGCTCCAAACCAACACTGGTAGTGTGAGTGTAGGAGACGCGCCTGACCAACACTGGTGAGTGTGGGTGTAGGAGGCTCTCCTGACCAATACTAGTCGTGTGGGTGTAGGAGGCGCTCCTGACCAACACTGGTGGTTTGGGTGTAGGAGACGCTCCTGACCAACACTGGTGGTTTGGGTGTAGGAGACGCTCCTGACCAACACTGGTGGGTGTGAGTGTAGGAGACGCTCCTGACCAACACTGGTGGGTGTGGGAGTCGACTGAGACCAACACTGATGTTGAGGGCGTAGGAGATGTTCCAGACAAAAACTGGTGGTGTGGGTTGGGAGAGTGGGATAATCTCCGGACCAACACTGGTGGTGTGGGTGTAGAAGACGCTCCAAACCAACACTGGTAGTGTTAGTGTAGGAGACGCGCCTGACCAACACTGGTGAGTGTGGGAGTAGAAGATGCTCCAGACCAACAATGGTGGTGTGAGTGTAGGAGACTCGCCTGACCAACACTGGTGGTGTGAGTGTAGGAGACTCGCCTGACCAACACTGGTGGTGTGAGTGTAGAAGACGCTCCAAACCAACACTGGTAGTGTGAGTGTAGGAGACGCGCCTGACCAACACTGGTGAGTGTGGGTGTAGGAGGCTCTCCTGACCAATACTAGTCGTGTGGGTGTAGGAGGCGCTCCTGACCAACACTGGTGGTTTGGGTGTAGGAGACGCTCCTGACCAACACTGGTGGTTTGGGTGTAGGAGACGCTGCTGACCAACACTGGTGGGTGTGAGTGTAGGAGACGCTCCTGACCAACACTGGTGGGTGTGGGAGTCGACTGAGACCAACACTGGTGTTGAGGGCGTAGGAGATGTTCCAGACAAAAACTGGTGGTGTGGGTTGGGAGAGTGGGATAATCTAGCTCAGGTGTAATAATGATGTTAAACATTTCAAAGGACCATTCCTTAGGAAGAAAAATTAGAGAACCAGTGCCTATGGATCTCTTTTATTAAATATAAATGAAATATAATAGTTCATTCAAAATGAACTGTAAATAAATGTTAATTATAGAACCGTCTCCCTAACCAATCTTTGGAAGAAGAGGTAAATTTATAAAATATGCATATACATGGGAATAAAATATTAAATCATGCAATAATAAATCACTAGAATAATTAATGTTTTAACTACTAAAAGAATACGAAACTGCTTAGCTGTTAGAGCTGATAGAAGCATGCATGCAGCAAATATGTTACAGCAAACTTGTCCAAGCAGGCTAAAGACAAGTGATCATGCTGGCGGAATGTCATCTCTCCTGCCCGTAAACCCAAGCTGAAAGGCGAATCACATGTAATTTCCATTTATGAGTGTATATTCCCACACATATTCGTAATTTAATGTGGATAGAATATGATAATGACTCTTACGAGGTTATTTTGATGGTCGTGCATCCTAACGACAAGGCACCCTATATAACATATAAATTGAGGCCACAACTATATTACTAAAAAGGGATAACTTAGCTGGACCAGACGTGGTGTCTGGAATAAGATGAAGCCGTCACGTCTACTTGAGATCCGTTAATGCATGGATGCTATTAATATGAGAAGATAATCAGACGAGCTCCACGACACTCCTTCTAATATGATGTCTATCTCTGCCAAGTCTCTCTTGGCTGGCTCGCGCATGCGCACTCGCTCGCAATGTTTGAACTCGGTAAATAATTGCTATATTTGGTCCTCCTTTCTGAGATGATGGAGACAAGGTTGATCTTAAATTTAATGATATTAATTTGTCTTGTATGGCAACAGATTGGTTCTCGCTATGCAAATAATTTAAATAAAAGGGCGTTAAAAGAGCGAGAATATTAATTTTGTATTATTTCAAAATTTTTAGTCCCTTTGTTCTCCCCACCATTCTCCATTCCCCCACCCCCTCGTCCCCTCCATCCCAAATTTCCCCGTCCCCTCATCCTTCCCCATCATTACCCCCCTCCCGTGTTCCCTCATCCTCCCCACCATCTCTCACTTCCGTCCCCTTGTCATCCCCACCATTCCCGACTCCCTCGTCCGATGCCTTCTCAAATGGTCTGATGTTCCCATCAGAAGATTGGGAACATCAAGTGATCTGATGTTCCCAACACTGAAATATAAGAAAAACAGTTAAAAACGAAATGTAGATATGAAAAAATCTATATAAATAAAAATGGAAATGTTCGTTTGTTCAAAATCGCTAATTTGCGAAAATTTATCACCGATTGCTTTGAAATTTTTACAGAACGTTCCATTCGCATCCGATTAGGTTCTTATATACATACTATATAGATGTCATGTCTGTGACGGAAAAAACATGATTTTTCTGAAAAACTGTGTTTTTGCATGTGTTTTTTACGTGGGGGAAATCTTCGAAACCTTTTAACCAATTGCTTTGAAATTTCGACACAAAGTTGCATTCGAATAGGCGCATCTTTTTATATATCTACTATATACATGCCTCACCTGTGACAGGTAAAAATATGCGTCTTTGAAAAAAGCACCATCTGTTGCACATAATAGCAACATGCATGCTGTACAAAATATGTAATGAATTCCATTTCGATGTTTCCGATTGCATTGATGTATTTTATTTTCATTGATTTTGATTTATTTTAATTTTTATTGAATTATTTTGTGTGACATTGTGTTGGATTTGAGCTGTGTTGTTTACCATACCGTGCATTTTGTAAGTATAAGTATAGGTGCCATATCTGGGACAGGTAAAACTATGTTTTACTTGAAAACAGCGCCATGTGTTGCATGTAAGAGCAACACACATGCTATACTAAATATGTTACAATTCCATTTCAATATTTCTGATTGCATTGATTAATTGAATTTTCATAGATTTTGATTTTTTTTCATTTTGATTTAATTATTTTTTGTGAATTGCACTGGAATTGAGCTGTGTTGTTTACCATACCATTCATTTCGTGAGTGTAGTTTATTTTTAAATTTTTTCACGTTTTCATTTAATTTTTTAACTGTTTTTCTAATATTTCAGTTATGGGAACATAAGATCACTTAATGTTCCCAATTTTCTGATGGGAACATCAGACCATCTGGGAAGGCATCAGGCGAGGGAGTGGTGAATGGTGGAGATGAAGAGGGGACGGAAGTGAGAGATGGTGGGGAGGACGAGGGAGTCAAGGGAGGAGGTACTGGTGGGGAAGGACGAGGGGAAGGAAGAGTTTGGGATGGTGGGGATGGAGGAATGGAGAATAATGGGGAGGACAAAGAGACAGGGGAGTAGGGTATGATGGGAAGGAAAAGGAAATGGTGGAATGGGGGGAGGACTAGGGGACGGTGGAGTGGGGAATGGTGGGGAGGCCGAGGAGACGGGTAAGGGGGGGGGGGGCAATGGTGGGGAGGACTGGGGGACAGGGAAGATTGCTGAGCCACAGCAACACGTGGCTGGGTACTGCTAGTATATAAATAAAAATGGAAATGATGATGAAACCTGTGACAGGAAAAAACATGCTTATTTTTGAAAAGCAGCACCATCTGTAGGACGTATGAACAACACACGCTGTAATCTCTGAAAGTTCTTCACTGATTGCTTTGAAATTTTGACACAACGTTCTTTTCGAATACGTGCGTGTTTTGATATACCTACTATTCAGATGCCTCACCTGAGACAGGTAAAAACATGCAATTTTTTAAAAACAGCGCCATGTGTTGCACGTAGGAGCAACATATGATACATAAGATATGTTATGATTCAATTTCAATGTTTCCGATCGCATTGATATATTGAATTTTCTTAGATTTTTATTTATTTTCATTTTGATTTAATTATTTTCTGTGACATTGCATTGGAATTGATCAGTGTTGTTTACCATACCATTCATTTCGTGGGTATAGCTAATTTGTTTCGTTTTTCATTTTTTTCATTCCGTTTTTTTAACAGTTCTTCTTCTTTTTCAGTGCAATTGGTGGTGAAATTGAGCTGTGTCGTTTGATCGGCGTTTGAATTTATATATTTTTTTTAGTATTTTTTGTTTTTGTTTTGAAAACCTGAAAATGGACAATACGTTTATTTCACAGCTGCAAATGTGCAACAAACAGCTATGAATCCACCGGCTACAACGTTAACTGCTTTCTTCACGTTATGTCAAAATGACGTGTTTGCGAAAACATTGCTGTATTCTGAAGTGCCTTCGTATTACACATGGAATGCCAGTTGAAAATCCTTTGAACGACGTAAACGATGAGAGCGAGTTGAAGGACAACGTGGTATATTCAAACAAACTACGATAGGAAGACATGACGAGGGGACGCCTGCATTGCAATCAAGATGAATGCTTCTTTCATCGCAAGCTGTTGGTAAATGTTCCCGGTCCAACGTCTTTCCACCAATTGAGATTTGTCAGCGGTGTAAGACATGCCACTTTCTGTAATGCATGTGAAGCTCTGAATTTATTGGAGAACGACCGACACTGGGATGTATGCATTAATGACACATGCAACACGTCACATCCAAATCAAATTCGTGCATTGTTTGCAATCATATTGACCACCGGCTCTCCTTCATCTCCAACAGAGTATGGGAGAAACACAAACCGCACATGGCTGAAGATATTGTCCGTCGAATATGAAGGAAAATTCAAATATGACCATAAATTTCACAGCAGAAATCCACAACAAAGAGTTGATAATGATTAAAGATTTGTGCTTAGAAATCCCGAACAAAGTTCTCATTCAATGCCATCAACGAATTGATCTGATCTGAACTTTTTGTTGTGTCGTGAACAAAATTACAACACGGGAGATCTGTTATCGTTTGTGCAATCAAATATTCTTAAGCTAACACTTGAGCAAAAGGGCATTTACGATCAAATAAATTCAAACTATCAATAACGGGTTTTGAGAAATCTTTTTAGATGCGTCAGGAGGAACTGCAAAACCTTTCTAATTAGATTGATTTTGGCAGCATTTCGATCCCAAAATGGCATAACCTTAGCTCTTGCATCGACCGGAATAGCTGCGACATTGTTACCAGGTGGAAGAACTGCTACTTCGGCTTTGAAATTGCCATTGAACATGCAATTCATTAAAACTCCCACGTGCAACATTTCCAAAGCATCCGGCATGGGAAAAGTATTGCAGAAATGTAAACTTATTGTTTGGGATGAATGCACAATGGCCCACAAAAAAATCGTTCGAGGCTCTTGATCGATCATTGCAAGATTTGCGTGGAAACATCAGATCATTTGGGAATGCATTAATATTACTTGCAGGAGATTTCATGCAAACATTACCTGTAATTAGATCGACACTTGCGTACGAAATAAATGCTTGCCTGAAATACTTTACTTTGTGGCGCCACGTAAATATGTTAAAATTAACTACAAATATGCGTGTTCAACTGCAAAACGACTCATCAGCTGAGATATTCTCACATCAATTTCTGGAAATTGGGAACGGAAACGTGCCGGTTGATCTAAAATCAGGACGAATTTCATTGCCTCATAACTTCTACAATTTAGTGACGTCAAAAGAAGAATTGGTTGAAAAAGTATTTCCCAATATTCAAACCAATTATAAGAATCACGATTGGCTGAGTGAACGAGCTATTCTTGAGGCCAAGAACGAAGATGACCAAGATATTGACTAGACCTAGAATCAGTTCACTTAAAGATATAATCATTGGAGCACTAACTCTAGACAGAAGAGCCTCCAATAGCAACAGGTGGACCCATTGTGCGATAAACACCATCAATACATTCGATATAACAAACACAGTCACTGAGAAGGGTGTCGGCGAAATACATGCAGACTTTGTTAAGCAAGCCCCTTGGGAATCTTCTCCAGCAGACTTTAAAATTATGGTTATTGAAGGAAAAAGAAACAGACAAATCCTCATCTGCTACGTAACATTGCACAGATGCATATAGGAGCAAACATGGCATCCGACAGCTTTACTTACTTCACAGATGGATCAGTAGACCAGCAGGGACAAGAAACCGGAGCTGCAGTTAAAGCAGGAAACATTGTAAATAGTTGGAGGCTCTCAAATGGGTGTTCGACATTACAAACAGAGATGCTAGCCATTTAAAAGGCTTTCGAACATGCTCTTGCTGAACATCGACAACATGTTATCATACATACAGATTCGAGAACCGCCATTGAAACCTTGCAACAAGAACACATATGTGATAACATACATCTGATCACAAATGTCAAATCATTAATGCAAACACTCAAACGACAAGGCCGACGGGTACTTATCAACTGGGTGTCAAGTCATGTGGGAATAATAGGAAATGACATTGCAGACGAAGCTGCAAAACTTGCAACTAAGAGAAGAAATGTAGACATTTACATACTATAGAGTCTATCACAGATTAAGAAAGTAATTAGAAACAGAGCAATGCAAAATATGTACAGTGACCACAACACAGCAGTTGCAACATTAGGATCTGCGGGTTGGTACAAGAATTCAACCAACTACAAACCATTTAGTTTGATGAAAGGGAACATTAGAGCAACAGAAGTACACTTACATCGCATCAGGCTTGGATACCCATGTGCATGGGAAATAGGCTTACAGGTTCCGGAAGATGAGAGGAAATGTCAGCACTGTAGAGAAATGCCCGACAGACCACTGGAACATTATATAACATAGTGCACACTTACAAACCCATTAAGATTTCCACTTAGATTCAACAGAGCAGAAGAAGTTGTTAAACACATATGGCAAAATCTTACTGAAGCGACCATACGATTCTTAAATACTCATACTCCGCCCAAGTAAAACAGAAACAAGCAACACTTAGTGGGCCAGCCAGAGGCTTAAGGCCCGCACAGGAATATCCCTGCATAAAAAAAAAAGTCTAAGAACTTAACAATGTTATTCAGTCTAACATACAAAGCAAGGCAGTCACATACAAGTCCGTCGACACTGTGGTGGAAGCAGATGAAGCGATTAATTAACCAACAGAATTTTGTAATTCACTCGATCTGCCAGGAATACCACCACCGCTCGAACTGCAATTAAAATTCGGCGTTCCAATTATCATGTTACGAAATATCAACCAGCAAAAGCTTAGCAACGGCACGCAGCTTGCAGAAAAAAAATGATTCAGCAAAGTCGTAGAACCAACAATCTTGACAGGACCTTTCAAAGGTGAAGATGTCCTCATTCTTCACATTCCTATGATTCCAACGGATTTGCCATTTCAATTTATGAGATTGTAATTTCCCAATTCGACTGGGGTTTGTAATCAACATCAACTGAGCTCAGGACTAATCTTTAGAATTGTGCGGTTTAGATCTAGACACTGATTGCTTCTCACATGGACATTTATACGTTGCGTGTTCTAGAGGCGTGTTCTAGTTCTAGAGACAATCTCTATATCTTCACAGACAGTGGAACAAGAAAAAAATATTGTATACACACAAGTATTGTGAAATTAAACATGTTAGAAACATGAATTTTCTGTTTTCTTTCTTTTCTATTTAACCAGACTTAGCCACAGCAACGCGTGGAGGGTACAGCTGGTATAAAAATAAACTATACTCTCGAAATGCACCGTCTGGTAAACAACACAGCTCAATTTCAACGCATTTCATACAAAATAATCAAATCAAAATGAAAATCAATCAAAATCTATGAAAATTCAATTTATCAATGCAATCAGAAACATTGAAATGGAATTGCAACATATCTAGTATAGCGTGTGTGTTGCTCCTACATGCAATAGATGGCACTGTTTTTCAATAAAATTATAGTTTTATCTGTCACAGGTGTGGCATCTATACTTATACTTATGAATTGAACGGTATGGTAAACAACACAGCTGAATTCCAACACAATGTCAGCCAAAATAATTCACTAAAAATAAAATAAATCGAAATCTATGAAAATAAAATTTATCAATGCAACTGGAAACACAGAAATGGAATTCGTGACATATTTAGTATAGCGTGCATGTTGCCATTATGTGCAACAGATGACGCTGTTTTTCAAAGCGCATGTTTTTACCGGTCACATGGGTAGCATCTATATAATAGGTATATAAAAAGATGCGCCTATTCAAATTCAACATTGTGTCAAAATTTCAAAGAAATTGGTGAAGAACTTTTGGAGATTACAGCGTGTGTTGCTCTTCCATCCAACAGATGGCTCTGTTTTTCATAAAAAACATATTTTTTTCCTGTCACAAATGAGGAATGTATATAGTAGATATATAAAAAGACGCGCCTATTCGAATGCAACGTTGTGTCAAAATTTCATAGCAACCAGAAAAGAGGTTTCGGTTTCCCACTCACATGAAAAATACTTGAAAAACACAGTTTTTTTTCACAAAAAGCATGTTTTTTTTTTTTTTACCGTCACAGACGTAACATCTATATAGTATGTATATAAAAACCTGCTCGGATGCGAATGGAACGTTGTGTGAAAATTACAAAGCAATTTTTGAAGAACTTTTGGAGATTAGCAATTTTGAATAGACGAACATTTCCATTTTTATTTATATATACTAGCTGAACCCGCCACGCGTTGCTGTGGCTCAGTCTGGTTAAATGGAAAAGAAAGAAAAGAGAAAGCGCTTGTTTCAAATACGTTTAATTTCACAATGCTTGTGGGTATACAATATGTTTTGCTGTTCCATTGTCTGTTGAGATATAGAGATTGTCTGGTTTCCCGACTCTAGAACACGCAACATATAATAGTGTGTGTTGCTCTTATGTCCTACAGATGGAGTTTTTTTTTTCAAAAAAGCATGATTTTTTTCCAGTCACAGGTGAGGCATGTATATAGTAGGTATATAAAAACACTCGCCTATTCGAATGCAATGTTGGGTCAAAATTTCAAAGCAATCAGTAAGGAGGTTTCGATGATTTCCCTCACATGAAAAAAACCTGAAAAACACAGCTTTTCAAAAAAAGCATGTTTTTTCCCGTCACAGATGTGTCATCTATATAGTATGTATATAAAACCCCGCTCGGATGCAATGGGAATGTTGTGTGAAATTTTCAAGGCAATCGGTAAAGAACTTTCGGAGATTAGCGATTTTGAACAAACGAACATTTCCATTTTTATTTATATAAATGTTAGTAAGTTAGTACGTTATTATGTACATGACGGATGTCCCTATCTGTGAAACAGACATACTCACCTATTTGTACTCACCTGTTTGTGCTTTCAGGGGATGAGCTTTGTCTCTGTGGTCCCACCTCTCAACTTTCAATCAACTGGTGTACAGATTCCCGAGCCTACTGGGCTCTATCATATCTTTATTTGAAACTGTGTATGGAGTCAGCCTACACCACATCGCTTCCTAGTGCATTCCATTTACTAACTACTCTGACACTGAAAAAATTCTTTCTAATGTCTCTGTGGCTCATTTGGGTACTGAGTTTTCCCCTGTGTTCCCTTGTTCGTGTTCCACCCGTGCTGAAGAGTTTGTCTTTGTCCACTCTATCAATTCCTCTGAGAATTTTGTAGGTGGTTATCATGTCTCCCCTTTCTTTTCTGTTTTCATCCATCTTCTCAGATGTGTTGTTTATGGGAACATAAATCAAAATTTAGATATTAAACATTAAGTCATCTAAAGTCAAGAAATCTCCAAATCTACAGCAAAATCAATGATTAGTGTCGCAATAACTCGTACTGGTTAAGTTACTTAGTCATTAAATTATTCCAGCAGACTCAAAAAATCTTCTCAACATCTGAAGGCTATTTTCTGCAATTATGCAGAATCAAAATACTGTTTAAGTTTTAATTATACATTGTTGAGCTGCCATTCTAAATGGACGAGTGCTCATATTGGTAGAATTAATGTCGTCTGGAACTTGTGGTGAATTTACCTTGGAAGAACATTCATGTTCAGCTAATTCCAGAGGAACTAATTTCTCTAAAGTTATTAGGGTGGTCGTGCCTTGACACTGGATCCTAACTATTCTTAGTATTCCTTGGTGATCAGGATGGACAGCAGCAATTTTGCCTATTGGCCACTCTGACCTTGGTCGATCACTATCACCTAGTACAAGATCATCTTGTTTTAAATGGACTTTATTATAGGGGCTTGCAGCTCCATAATTATTCTCAGAGCAGTTAGATACTCACGAGTCCACACTTCAATCCAACTGCCTATCACTCTAGAAAGATGTTTATATCTTTCCACCAAGTCGGTCCCTTCGACTCATGAGGGGTCTTTCGGATCCTCATCCTCTAGAGAGATCAAAGGACTAAGAGGACCAGCATGCATCAGATGAGAGAGACTCAGGGGTTCTCTCTGGGAGAAGTCATCTGAAAGATAGGTTGGGGGTCGATTGTTGACTCGGGCCTCTATTTCCGTGATAATGGTCTGAAGCTCGGTGAGGCTAATTTTCTATCGATGCAAAGCTTTTCTTAAGCATCGCTTCCCAGTGCCTACCATTCGTTCGTAAAATCCTCCTACCACAGTTCTCTAGGAGGTATAAATTTCCAGTGGCACTGTCTTTGTTTAAGAACTGCACGTACCTCTGGATGATTCCATATTTCCCTTAAGCAAGCTTCTCCTGCCACAAAGTTAGATCCATTATCAGAGTTCATCAGTTTGGGACAGGATTGACGTGCTGCAAACCTACGAAAAGCTTCTAGGAAAACTTCCGTACTCATGTCAGAAGTAACTTCTAAATGTACGCCTCATGTGGTTGCACACGTGAAGAGGTATATATAGGCTTTCACCGGAATCTTGTCCGGAGTGCCTGTTAAAATAAGAGCTCCTGTGTAATCTATCCTAGTGGTCTCAAAGGGACGAAGGTGAACGACTCGTTCTTTAGGTAATGGTGGAGGTTTTGGGTAAAGACACCCGAGCATCATACCTCCGGCAAATCACACAAGATTTAATAATGCATTTGACAGTTTGACGACCCTGGGAAAGCCAAAACTTCTGTCGTTAATCAGTGAGAGTGTCTAACACTCTACCATGTAATGTGCCCTGTTCATGACAATGTAATACTATAAGTTTACTTAAGTGGTGACGAGGAAGAAGCATAGGTTTCTTTACTTCTAAATCAACTTCTGCATGGAGCAGACGTCCTCCTCATCTTAAAATATTGTGATTGTCAGAATCCAGCAAATGCCTAGAGACCTTACTAGTTTTTCTGGAAGTTGTTCATAATTTCTTCCATAGGTCTCCATTCGGGCTTGTCTAATCCAGTATTTAAGAGGACTAGGGATTTGATATTTAATTCCTATCTTGGTTAAGAAATCAAACAAAACTTGAGTAACCCCTAGTAATTTACTTAAATTAGATAAATGATTAGGATCAATAGCTAAAGATCGAGGTGTTGTAGGTCCATAGTTGGGACAGTGATATTGGTCACTATGACTTGTGGCTTCTGTTTGGACCACTGACCAACCATTCGGGTCCATTAAACCACATCATGGTTTTAACTAATTGTCTCAAAGTTAATCTTCTTGAGAGGTAGTCAGCAGAATTGTCCTTGGTAGGGACCTGTCTCAATTTATATTCATCTGACAGCTCTCAAATTTCCCCTAACTCTATTACAGACGAAGGGTGTTTCCTTATTATTATTCTTTACCCATTGTAAGATTCCCTCGTTGTCTGACCACACTACTATCTCACCAATGTGAATATTACTGAGTGTCTTGGTCAGGTAATGAGCCAATCGAACACCTACTAACAAAGCTGTTAATTCTATTTGGGGCAGTGATCTTTTCTTGATCGGGGTCACCCTAGCTTTAGAAGCAAGTAAAATTGATTGTTTTGTGTTTACTAAATAGGCTACTGCGCCATATACTTTACCTGAGGCATCACAAAACACAAGCAGATTAGTAGGTTGTTTCAGTCCTAAGGCATTACGTGGGAATTATAGAGTACTAAGTATGTTTAAAACCGTCGTCAGTTGCTGCCATTTATCTTGCAGATCATTAGGCAACAGATCATCCCAGTCCAAGTTAGTTTGACAGTACTCCTGCATGAGGAGTTTTTCCTTAATTATAATGGGGCTAAGTAAGCCTAACGGGTCAAATGGTTTACTGACAAAAGCCAATAATTTCCTCATGGTTATGGGAGAATTATTAGTTTTCATTGATTTAATATTTAGTTCATCAGTGGAAGTATTCCATTCCATGCCAAGAACCTTTAAATTATGAGGTACTCTGTACCCTGGAAAATCATTTTCTATCATTTGATTTACCTGTTAATCATTTCAAGAACATGACTCTAGAGGTATATTAGCTCCCAGTAACTCGTGGCAAGCCTCATGATAAATTTTAATTAATTTTGTTTTATCATTGGTAGTTCCCTGGAAGTTATCAACATATAAATTGTTGCTAATTTCAGTCTTGTATGGACTATCAAATTTCTTCAAATGTGTGTACAAGGTTGCTTGGAGTAAAAATGGTAAAGAAGTAGCTCCGAATAAGACTGAAGCAAATATATAGGCTATAATTTCAAAATTAGTATCCTTAAAATCCTTCATCCAGAGAAACTTGGGGAAATTTCAGTCTTCTTTTTGTAGACCTAGTCTCAAGAAAGCCTTACTAATGTCGGCCCTATAGGCATAAATTCCTAATCGAAACCGTAATAGAATGTCATTGAGTCGTTGGGTTAGACTCTGGCCAGTTTGTAGGTAATCGTTGAGTGATACACTATTCGCCATCACCTTGGTACTACAGTTAAGTACAATTCTAATAGGTGTAATAGCTGAATCTTTCAAGATGGTGTGAAGGGGCAAATAATGTCCTTGTTTGGTATTATCTGGGTCAACAACTTCAATAAATTTGCTGGCGAGTTGTTGTTGTATTAAGTCGTGATACAATTGCAATTTATCAGGCTGTTTATTTAATCTAGCTGCCTGTGACTTTAATTGATTTAATGCCATGAAGTGATTTACTGGTAGCTGTGGGTGATTTAGCTTCAATGGCAATTTAACTCAGTATTGATTATCTCGATAAATACCTGAGTTAAGATATTGTTGATAAGTCCAAGTATCATCTGGTCTTGGTTGTTCAGGGACAATGCCTAAGGTATCCAAATTCCAGAATTTATATATAGGGGGATCAGAGACATCCTCAGCCATGTCTCTGAGTTGGAGTGGCGACTGTTCCAAGCCAAGTCACACTTGAGTTGATCTGTTGATCACTCATGGGTGTAGAATTTTTCTGTGGTAACACCGGTCCAGTATGCAATTTGCCTCCAGCTGCAAGCAACCAATTCATTTCTTGTTGATTGGTGCATCCATTAATAAATCTGTAATAATAAACTGCCCCTACAAGTATACCTACATCGTTCAGGCGGTCAGAATATATTTTGTAATTAGCCAACTTCATTCCATTTCATTTAAGAAGTTTAGCAGTATTCCCTAGACCAGAAACATATAGGTCAGATGGGATTTTGTCAACAACTATAGCCTGTACTGGACTAGCATGGCCTCCTAGGTGTACCAAAACTCTCGCAACTTTGTAATTGCGAGGTCCGGTATAAGTAAAAAATCCTGAAATGTTTAATTTCACTTGACACAAGGTTTTAAGTTTCAACTGATCAGCAAGTTGTTGTGTAATAAATGCTTATTGAGAACCTTGGTCGAAAAGACCACGAGTGGTGATCCTGGTATCTTATTAGTTAACCTTAGCTGAGCTGTAGGTAACATGGTGATATTATCTGTCTCAGTAGCAAGTACATTTACTTCTTGATGTACTTTGCAATAATGCACAGTGGTGGAGGTACTTGGTTCCACTTAAGGGTTTTGTGACCTTGGTCGTGTTTCTCCACACTGGGTAGAATGATGTTGGCCTCTATGGCAATTGTGGCACACATGCAGGACAACGGTACAGTTGTTAGGTTCATGTGATCCCATGCATCGGGGCAATTCGTTGAGACGTTTGATCCTCGCACTGCAACTTAAGTAGTTATGACATTTATAGGTATTATGTTCTTCTTGGCAGAACAAACATTTCTTCTCTCCTGTCCTGTAGTAGCAATTTTAGAAGGTACATTCACTACAGGTTTTGAGGGATTTGCTGTATTGGTACCCACATTGATATTTTTCATATTTAGGGACAATTATATGTTGCGTGTTCTAGAGTCGGCAATCTCAACAGACAATGGAAAAACAAAACATATTGTATACCCACAAGCATTGTGAAATTAAACATATTTGAAACGTGCGCTTTTTCTTTTCTTTCTTTTCCATTTAACCAATGGAGAATAAATAAAAATGGAATGTTCATTTGTTTAAAATCGCTAATCTCCGAAAGTTCTTCACTGATTGCTTTGAAATTTTCACACAACGTTCCATTCGCATCCGAGCGAGTTTTTATGTACACACTATATGGATATAACGTCTGTGACAGGAAAAAACATGTTTCTTTTTTAAAAACTGTGTTTTTCATGTGAGTGAAATCCTCGAAACCTCTTTACCGATTCCTATGAAATTTTGACACAACGTTGCATTCAAACAGGCGCGTGTTTTTATATACATACTATATACATGCCTCATCTGTGTCAGGATAAAATACGCTTTTTTTTTTTAAAGTTCCATCTCTTGGACATAAGAGCAAAACATGCTGTAATCTCCCAAAATTCTTCACCGATTGCTTTGATATTTTGACACAACGTTCCATTTGAATACGCACATGCTTTTATATATCTACTATACAGATGCAACACCTGTGTAAAGTAATTACAAGTTTTTTTTTTTAAACAGCACCATCTGTTGCTTGCAAGAGCAACACATGCTATACTAAATTTTATGATTCTATTTCAATGATTCCAATTGCATTGATAAATTAAATTTTCAATAAATTATTTTGTGGGACATTGCGTTCGAATTGAGCCGTGTTGTATACCATACCTTTCATTTCGTGAGTATAAGTATAGAGCCCTCGTAGCCTGGTATATAGCGCGCAGAACTCGTAATTCTGTGGCGCGGGTTCGATTCCCGGACGAGGCAGAAACAAATGGGCAAAGTTTCTTTCACCCTGAATGCCCCTGTTACCTAGCAGTAAATAGGTACCTGGGAGTTAGTCAGCTGTCACGGGCTGCTTCCTGGGGGTGGAGGCCTGGTCGAGGACCGGGCCGCGGGGACACTAAAAAGCCCCGAAATCATCTCAAGATAACCTCAAGAAGATAGATGCCACACCTGTGGCAGGGAAAACCAAGCTTTTTTTGAACAACAGCACCATCTGTTGCACTCAGAAGCAACACTCGCTATATTAAATAAGTTACGATTCCATTTCAATGTTTCCGATTGCATTAATAAATTTAAATTTCATCGATTTTGATTTATTTTCATTTTGATTTCAATATTTTGTGTGACATTGCCTTGGAATTGAGCTGTGTTGTTTACCATATTATTCATTTCATGAGTATAGTTTATTTTTTGAAGGGAATACCAGATCATTCGGGGAGTGCATCTGACAAGGGAGTGGGGAATGGTGGGGAGGACGAGAGGACGGGAGTGGGGGATAGTGGGGACAACGAGGGGACTGGGGAGGGGTTTATGGTAAGGAGGACGAGGGGACTGGGGAGGGGTTAATGGTGGGGAGGACGAGGGGATGGAGGAGTAGGGGATGAGGGGAAGGGGGAGTGGAGATTGGTGAGGAGGACTAAAGGATAAGAGGGAGTGGGGGATAATTGGGGAGGAAGAGGGGACCGGAGAGGGGACAATGGTGGGGAGGACGAGGGGATGGGGGAATGGGAGAATAGTGGGGAGGACGTGGGGATAATTGGAGTGGGGAGATGGTGGTGATGACAAGGGGATGGGGAGGGGGCATGGTGGGGAGGACGATGGGATGGGGAGAGGAGAATGGTTGGGTAGACGAGGGGATGGGGGGAGGAGGGATTGGTGGGGAGGAATGGGGGACAGGGAAATGTTTCTGTGGCTCAGCAACGCACATGTGTCGCGTCAGACTAGAAATAAAAATGAATTTTAGAGAATTGATTTTTCAATTACCATCAACAGTGAAAAGAAACATAAGAAATATCGAGAAAATTCGTGTTAGAATTATTAATCTTACTTTTTCGGTCATATTTAATAATATATGTCTACAGGAAAGACTGCTACCAAAATATACTAATATATATATATATATATATATATATATATATATATATATATATATATATATATATATATATATATATATATATATATATATATATGTGTGTGTGTATATCACGAAAATAAACACGTGATTAAGAATGTGACAATGTCAGACCACGGAGGAAAAATGAAACAGGAATTTCCTTAAGTACTTTCGTATATTAAATACATCTTCAGGCCTTCTGAAGATGTATTTAATATACGAAAGTACTTAAGGAAATTCCTGTTTCATTTTTCCTCCGTGGTCTGACATTGTCATATATATATATATATATATATATATATATATATATATATATATATATATATATATATATATATATATATATATATATAGCCTAGCACCTGATAATACTACTTCATTAGAAGTGTGCTAAAATCAGGGTTAGTAATTGATTGGTTGAGTTATAATAGATTATATACGACCAGTAATTTAATTTGATATACTGGACCACTAAATATTTATAAATTTTCACTGGTTATATAAATTGGTAATTTATATTAATATGTTGGTCGATCTGGTTCAAAGTCGACTAAAAAGAAATGTGGGTAAATCTACCTCAGGTGTAATAATGATGTAAAATATTTCGATGGACCATTCTTCAAGAAGAAAAATTAGAGAACCAATGCCTATGGATCTCTTTTATTAAATATAAATGAAATATTATAAATCATACTAAATGAACTGTAAATTAATGTTAATTATAGAACCGTCTCCTTACACAATCTTTGGAAGGGTAAATTTATATAATATGCATATGCACTTGAATAAAATATTAAATCATGCAATAATAAATCACTAGAATAATTAATGTTCTAACTACTAAAAGAATACGTAAATAGATAAGCTGTTAGAGCTCATAGTAGCATGCATACAGCAAAAACGTCACGGCAAACTTGTCCGAGCAGGCTACCACTAAAGACACGTGATCAAGCTGGCAGAATGTCGTCACTCCTGCCCATAAACCCAAGCTGGAAGGCGAATCATATGTAATTTCCATCTATGAGCGTATATTCCCACACATATTCATAATTTAGTGTGGATAAAATAAGATAATGACACTCACAAGGTTATTTTGATGGTCGTGCGTCCTAACAACAAGGCACCCGATATAATATATAAATTAAGGCCACAACTATATAAAAAGAGGTAACTTAGCCTTGCCAGACGTGGTGTCCAGAATAAGATGAAGCCGTCACGTCTACTTGACATCCGTTAATGTATGGATGCTGTTAATATGAGACGATAATCAGACGAGCTCCAGGACACTCCTAATATGGTGTCTATCTCTGCCAAGTCTCTCTTGGCTGGCTCGCGCATGCGCACTCGCTCGCAATGTTTGAACTCGGTAAATAATTGCTATATTTTGTCCAACTTTCCAAGATGATGGAGACAAGGTTGATATTAAATTATACGATATTAATTTGTCTTATATGACAACAGATTGGTTCTCGCTACGCAAATAATTTAAATAAATCGGTGAGAATATTAGGAGTACAAATTAAGTTCTTCTAGTGTTCACTGGAACCGCTGTAATTACCTGTGTAAAATATTTCAAGTAAACAAGAATATATTTGCTGAACAAAGATAAATTCATTGTCAGCCAATAATTCTTAATATAGAATGCTGAAGTAAAGTGAATTTAATTCCATTCATGTATATGTAAATATTATCCCTGTAGCCGTGTGGCTGACGCAACACCCGGCCATAATATCTAGGAAGATGAGACGTTTCTACGCCTTAATTAAATGAACTCAATATCACTAAACTACTGGTTAGCAGTGCTAGTAAATTATAATGCCTAGTACAAGAATTACCTCTTAAAGTACTAGATATAAGTAATTAAGTGTTGGAAATTTCCAACAGGGACACGCTCCAGACCAACACTGGTGGTGTGGGTGTAGGAGACGCTCCAGACCAACACTGGTGGTGTGGGTGTAGGAGACGCTCCAGACCAACACTGGTGGTGTGGGTGTAGGAGACGCTCCAGACCAACACTGGTGGTGTGGGTGTAGGAGACGCTCCAGACCAACACTGGTGGTGTGAGTGTAGGAGACGCTCCAGACCAACACTGGTGGTGTGGGTGTAGGAGACGCTCCAGACCAACACTGGTGGTGTGGGTGTAGGAGACGCTCCAGACCAACACTGGTGGTGTGAGTGTAGGAGACGCTCCAGACCAACACTGGTGGTGTGAGTGTAGGAGACGTTCCAGACCAACACTGGTGGTGTGGGTGTAGGAGACGCTCCAGACCAACACTGGTGGTGTGGGTGTAGAAGACGCTCCAGACCAACACTGGTGGTGTGAGAGTTGGAGACGCTCCAGACCAACACTGGTGGTGTGAGTGTAGGAGACGCTCCAGACCAACACTGGTGGTGTAGGTGTAGGAGACGCTCCAGACCAACACTGGTGGTGTGAGTGTAGGAGACGCTCCAGACCAACACTGGTGGTGTGAGTGAAGGAGACGCTCCAGACCAACACTGGTGGTGTGAGTGTAGGAGACGCTCCAGACCAACACTGGTGGTGTGAGTGTAGGAGACGCTCCAGACCAACACTGGTGGTGTGGGTGTAGGAGACGCTCCAGACCAACACTGGTGGTGTGAGAGTAGGAGACGCTCCAGACCAACACTGGTGGTGTGAGTGTAGGAGACGCTCCAGACCAACACTGGTGGTGTGAGAGTTGGAGACGCTCCAGACCAACACTGGTGGTGTGAGTGTAGGAGACGCTCCAGACCAACACTGGTGGTGTGAGAGTAGGAGACGCTCCAGACCAACACTGGTGGTGTGAGAGTAGGAGACGCTCCAGACCAACACTGGTGGTGTGAGAGTAGGAGACGCTCCAGACCAACACTGGTGGTGTGAGAGTTGGAGACGCTCCAGACCAACACTGGTGGTGTGGGTGTGGGAGACGCTCCAGACCAACACTGGTGGTGTGGGTGTAGGAGGCGCTCTAGACCAACACTGGTGGTGTGGGTGTAGGAGACGCTCCAGACCAACACTGGTGGTGTGGGTGTGGGAGACGCTCCAGACCAACACTGGTGGTGTGGGTGTAGGAGGCGCTCTAGACCAACACTGGTGGTGTGGGTGTAGGAGACGCTCCAGACCAACACTGGTGGTGTGGGTGTAGAAGACGCTCCAGACCAACACTGGTGGTGTGGGTGTAGGAGGCGCTCCAGACCAACACTGGTGGTGTGGGTGTAGGAGGCGCTCTAGACCAACACTGGTGGTGTGGGTGTAGGAGACGCTCTAGACCAACACTGGTGGTGTGGGTGTAGGAGACGCTCCAGACCAACACTGGTGGTGTGGGTGTAGGAGGCGCTCTAGACCAACACTGGTGGTGTGGGTTTAGGAGATTCTCCACACCAACACTGGTGGTGTGGGTGTAGGAGTCGCTCCAGACCAACACTGGTGGTGTGGGTGTGGGAAGCGCTCCAGACCAACACTGGTAGTGTGGGTGTGGGAAGCGCTCCAGACCAACACTGGTGGTGTGGGTGTGGGAAGCGCTCTAGACCAACACTGGTGGTGTGGGTTTAGGAGATTCTCCACACCAACACTGGTGGTGTGGGTGTAGGAGTCGCTCCAGACCAACACTGGTGGTGTGGGTGTGGGAGGCAATCCAGACCAACACTGGTGGTGTGGTCATAGGAGACGCTCAACACCAACACTGGTCGTGTGGGTGTAGGGGACGCTACTGACCAACACTGGTGGTGTGGGTGTAGGAGAAACTCCAGACCAACACTGGTGGTATGAGTGTAGGAGTCGCTCCACACCAACACTGGTGGGTGTTGGTGTAGGGGGAGCTCCAGACCAACACTGGTGGTGTGGGTGTAGGAGGCGCTCCAGACCAACACTGGTGGTGTGAGTGTAGGAGACGCTCCTGACCAACACTGGTGGTGTGGGTGTAGGAGGCGCTCCAGACCAACACTGGTGGTGTGGGTGTAGGAGACGCTCCAGACCAACACTGGTGGTGTGGGTGTAGAAGACGCTCCTGACCAACACTGGTGGTGTGGTCGTAGGAGACGCTCCAGACCAACACTGGTGGTGTGAGTGTAGGAGACGCTCCAGACCAACACTGGTGGTGTGGGTGTAGGAGACGCTCCTGACCAACACTGGTGGTGTGGGTGTAGGAGACGCTCCAGACCAACGCTGGTGGTGTGAGTGTAGGAGACGCTCCTGACCAACACTGGTGGTGTGGTCGTAGGAGACGCTCCAGACCAACACTGGTGGTGTGGGTGTAGGAGACGCTCCAGACCAACACTGGTGGTGTGGTCGTAGGAGACGCTCCAGACCAACACTGGTGGTGTGAGTGTAGGAGACGCTCCAGACCAACACTGGTGGTGTGGGTGTAGGGGCTGCTCCATTCCAACACTGGTGGTGTGGGTGTGAGTGGCACTCCAGACCAACACTGATTTTGTGGGTGTAGGAGACGCTCCACACCAACACTGGTGGTGTGGGTGTAGGAGACGCTCCTGACCAACACTGGTGGTGTGGGTGTAGGAGACGCTCCTGACCAACACTGGTGGTGTGGGTGTAGGAGTCGCTCCATACCAACACTGGTGGTGTGGGTGTGAGTGGCACTCCAGACCAACACTGGTACTGTGTGTGTTGGAGGATCTCCAGACCAACACTGGTGGTGTGGGTGTAGGAGACGCTCCTGACCAACACTGGTGGTGTGGGTGTAGGAGACGCTCCAGACCAACGCTGGTGGTGTGAGTGTAGGAGACGCTCCAGACCAACACTGGTGGTGTGGGTGTAGGAGACGTTCCAGACCAACACTGGTGGTGTGGGTGTAGGAGACGCTCCAGACCAACACTGGTGGTGTGAGAGTTGGAGACGCTCCAGACCAACACTGGTGGTGTGAGTGTAGGAGACGCTCCAGACCAACACTGGTGGTGTAGGTGTAGGAGACGCTCCAGACCAACACTGGTGGTGTGAGTGTAGGAGACGCTCCAGACCAACACTGGTGGTGTGAGTGAAGGAGACGCTCCAGACCAACACTGGTGGTGTGAGTGTAGGAGACGCTCCAGACCAACACTGGTGGTGTGAGTGTAGGAGACGCTCCAGACCAACACTGGTGGTGTGGGTGTAGGAGACGCTCCAGACCAACACTGGTGGTGTGAGAGTAGGAGACGCTCCAGACCAACACTGGTGGTGTGAGTGTAGGAGACGCTCCAGACCAACACTGGTGGTGTGAGAGTTGGAGACGCTCCAGACCAACACTGGTGGTGTGAGTGTAGGAGACGCTCCAGACCAACACTGGTGGTGTGAGAGTAGGAGACGCTCCAGACCAACACTGGTGGTGTGAGAGTAGGAGACGCTCCAGACCAACACTGGTGGTGTGAGAGTAGGAGACGCTCCAGACCAACACTGGTGGTGTGAGAGTTGGAGACGCTCCAGACCAACACTGGTGGTGTGGGTGTGGGAGACGCTCCAGACCAACACTGGTGGTGTGGGTGTAGGAGGCGCTCTAGACCAACACTGGTGGTGTGGGTGTAGGAGACGCTCCAGACCAACACTGGTGGTGTGGGTGTGGGAGACGCTCCAGACCAACACTGGTGGTGTGGGTGTAGGAGGCGCTCTAGACCAACACTGGTGGTGTGGGTGTAGGAGACGCTCCAGACCAACACTGGTGGTGTGGGTGTAGAAGACGCTCCAGACCAACACTGGTGGTGTGGGTGTAGGAGGCGCTCCAGACCAAAACTGGTGGTGTGGGTGTAGGAGGCGCTCTAGACCAACACTGGTGGTGTGGGTGTAGGAGACGCTCTAGACCAACACTGGTGGTGTGGGTGTAGGAGACGCTCCAGACCAACACTGGTGGTGTGGGTGTAGGAGGCGCTCTAGACCAACACTGGTGGTGTGGGTTTAGGAGATTCTCCACACCAACACTGGTGGTGTGGGTGTAGGAGTCGCTCCAGACCAACACTGGTGGTGTGGGTGTGGGAAGCGCTCCAGACCAACACTGGTAGTGTGGGTGTGGGAAGCGCTCCAGACCAACACTGGTGGTGTGGGTGTGGGAAGCGCTCTAGACCAACACTGGTGGTGTGGGTTTAGGAGATTCTCCACACCAACACTGGTGGTGTGGGTGTAGGAGTCGCTCCAGACCAACACTGGTGGTGTGGGTGTGGGAGGCAATCCAGACCAACACTGGTGGTGTGGTCATAGGAGACGCTCAACACCAACACTGGTCGTGTGGGTGTAGGGGACGCTACTTGACCAACACTGGTGGTGTGGGTGTAGGAGAAACTCCAGACCAACACTGGTGGTATGAGTGTAGGAGTCGCTCCACACCAACACTGGTGGGTGTTGGTGTAGGGGGAGCTCCAGACCAACACTGGTGGTGTGGGTGTAGGAGGCGCTCCAGACCAACACTGGTGGTTTGAGTGTAGGAGACGCTCCTGACCAACACTGGTGGTGTGGGTGTAGGAGGCGCTCCAGACCAACACTGGTGGTGTGGGTGTAGGAGACGCTCCAGACCAACACTGGTGGTGTGGGTGTAGAAGACGCTCCTGACCAACACTGGTGGTGTGGTCGTAGGAGACGCTCCAGACCAACACTGGTGGTGTGAGTGTAGGAGACGCTCCAGACCAACACTGGTGGTGTGGGTGTAGGAGACGCTCCTGACCAACACTGGTGGTGTGGGTGTAGGAGACGCTCCAGACCAACGCTGGTGGTGTGAGTGTAGGAGACGCTCCTGACCAACACTGGTGGTGTGGTCGTAGGAGACGCTCCAGACCAACACTGGTGGTGTGGGTGTAGGAGACGCTCCAGACCAACACTGGTGGTGTGGTCGTAGGAGACGCTCCAGACCAACACTGGTGGTGTGAGTGTAGGAGACGCTCCAGACCAACACTGGTGGTGTGGGTGTAGGGGCTGCTCCATTCCAACACTGGTGGTGTGGGTGTGAGTGGCACTCCAGACCAACACTGATTTTGTGGGTGTAGGAGACGCTCCACACCAACACTGGTGGTGTGGGTGTAGGAGACGCTCCTGACCAACACTGGTGGTGTGGGTGTAGGAGACGCTCCTGACCAACACTGGTGGTGTGGGTGTAGGAGTCGCTCCATACCAACACTGGTGGTGTGGGTGTGAGTGACACTCCAGACCAACACTGGTACTGTGTGTGTTGGAGGATCTCCAGACCAACACTGGTGGTGTGGGTGTAGGAGACGCTCCAGACTAACACTGGTGGTGTGGGTGTAGTAGACACTCCAGACCAACACTGGTGGTGTGGGTGTAGGAGACGCTCCAGACCAACACTGGTGGTGTGGGTGTAGGAGACGTTCCAGACCAACACTGGTGGTGTGGGTGTAGGAGACGCTCCTGACCAACACTGGTGGCGTGGGTGTAGTAGACGCTCCAGACCAACACTGGTGGCGTGGGTGTAGTAGACGCTCCAGACCAACACTGGTGGTGTGAGTGTAGGAGACGCTCCAGACCAACACTGGTGGTGTGGGTGTAGGAAACACTCCAGACCAACACTGGTGGCGTGGGTGTAGTAGACGCTCCAGACCAACACTGGTGGCGTGGGTGTAGTAGACGCTCCAGACCAACACTGGTGGTGTGGGTGTAGGAGACGCTCCTGACCAACACTGGTGGTGTGGGTGTAGTTGACACTCCAGACCAACACTGGTGGTGTGGGTGTAGGAGACGCTCCAGACCAACACTGGTGGTGTGGGTGTAGGAGACGTTCCAGACCAACACTGGTGGTGTGGGTGTAGGAGACGCTCCTGACCAACACTGGTGGCGTGGGTGTAGTAGACGCTCCAGACCAACACTGGTGGCGTGGGTGTAGTAGACGCTCCAGACCAACACTGGTGGTGTGAGTGTAGGAGACGCTCCAGACCAACACTGGTGGTGTGGGTGTAGGAAACACTCCAGACCAACACTGGTGGCGTGGGTGTAGTAGACGCTCCAGACCAACACTGGTGGCGTGGGTGTAGTAGACGCTCCAGACCAACACTGGTGGTGTGGGTGTAGGAGACGCTCCTGACCAACACTGGTGGTGTGGGTGTAGTAGACGCTCCAGACCAACACTGGTGGTGTGAGTGTAGGAGACGCTCCACACCAACACAGGTGTCTCTTCTCACACTTACAATTGCCTTATATCTCCAACTGATACCTTTATCTTTGTTATCAACAATAATAGTTCATTTTGTTGAGGACAGGCAGCCTGTGTTTTTATATATAATTTAAGATTATATCTAGGTTCCTTCTACCCTCCCCCCACACCCTAATTGACGTACTTCTGATCCTTCCCTGGATGGTATCTAACAACAGTTTACTAGCTCAAGAGTACCTTTTTACTGCTAGGTAAACAGGTGCATTAAGTAAAACAAAACGTGCCCAGCAATTTCCGCTACCTGTCGTCAGGCCGCACACGACTGCAAAAATACTTTCATAGATGTTAACATAATGTTTAAACAAAATTAGTTTTTCTCAAATACAAGTTAATACTTTCATATTCTTTAATGTGTTTAATACTTAGGCCTACCTTAGGTTAGGTTAGATGTAAGGTTCTGTAAGAGATTATGAGTATTTGCAGCGATGAAGCTGTAAGCGAGTTCTTTAAGTATATTTTTTTAGTTAGTGTACTTGTGTGGTGACTCAGGTACACAGTCAGTATTCCTGCTCCCCACCCACCTAACTGGTGACAACTTTACAGTCAAGTCCATGCATTAAAATACTGAACGAATGGAAGTATCACTGAAGTATTGAAATCGAAGTCAGGCATAAACACACAGAGTAGAGCAGATATTGAAACTATAATCTCAAGAGAACGTTCGAAACTTCCATATGCAACAATTTTGGTTAAAAAAGGGATTAAAAGAAATGATTAATTTGACAACAGAGTTTTATATAAAGGAAATAACTGATGAGGAAAGTCACTCAGCTTTCAATAATATATTTTAACTAATATCAACTCCTTTACATAGGGATAAAAAAAGAAAATAAACTAAAAATACTTAAAACCAGATATATAGATCAATGTCCAGTGGTAACATGGGTGTAACCTGGCAACCTGGTCCATTCATATTGGATACGAATTGTGGAGTATATACACCTGCAGCTGTGTATACATGTGTATATCTGCTTGTGTATAGACATGTGTCGGTGTGGCAATTATGCCTCAATGATTTATTTATATTTGTCAATTATAATACATTTACACAATCATACACATTACACAGACCAAGAGCATTAAGAATACTATCATTAATATTCATATACAAACTCATGTCACAGAGCTGGTCCATTCATACACATACTCATGTCACAGAGCTGGTCCATTCATACACTAATGAACTTACAATAAACAAACAAACACACGGTATTCCCATCCACAAATCACATTGTTAGTGTTTGTGCAAGATAAGATCAGTGAGCACTAATTAATAACAAGGAGCCGTTGTGGCGCAGATGTGGGCGTGTCCTCCGCCGCCTCACAGTCCGGAGATCGATTCCCAGTTGTTCCATAAAGCTCCTTTTATTGATGCACTAAGAATTCCATTCACCTGGACTCTAGGAGACTCGAACCGTGGACCCCACGTTTGTGAGGCCGAAGCACTCAGAATATCACATTTTATTGTCTTTGTTTTAAGTGTGAATAATAATTTGAAAACAATTAATATTTTTTTAAAAAGGCTGAGTAATTCAAGGAGACGAAGAGTCACAATAACGAGGGTGAAGACATGATGACCAAACCACACATCAGAAGATGGAGAGACGACGACGTTTCGGTCCGTCATGGACCATTATCAAGCTGTGTGAAAGAGGAGAGGAAAGGTCAGGCAAATATACGGTAAGAGAGTGAGGTGACGACAAGGTATGAGAAACATAAGAATAGGATGAATGTAAGAAGATGATAAATGTAAGAATAAGGTGAGAATAGGATTAATGTAAGAAAGCATATGGTTAGAATCAAATGAATGTAAGAATAGGACAAATGAAAGAATAAGGTAAGAATGGGATGACTGAAAGAAGAAGGTAAGAATAGGATGAATAAAAGAATAAGGTAAGAATAGGATGAATGTAAGAATATGATGAAGGTATGAATAGAATGAATGTAAGAATGTGATCAATATAAGAATAGGTTGAATGTAAGAAAATGGAAAAACTTGCCCGAAACGCTTTGCGTAATAGTGGCTTTAGGCATTGTATGTACTAGCTCTATCTATAAATTCATCAATTTTTGTATCACCCTTTGTATGTATTTATTTTACCTTAATAAACATTTGATTGGATTTGATTTGACTAGGATATATGTAGGAATAAGGGAAGAATAGGATGAATGTAAGAATATTATGAATTTAGGATGAGAGTAAGAATGGGATCATTGTAAGAACAAATCCACATGAGCCTTGATGAGGACTCGAACCTATGCTCTGAGTGTTCTCTGACGCGTTCTAGCCGACTGTACCACCACATGGTAAAAGGAATAGTAACCTGGAGTGTTACTGCACCCACGAGGATCCCGAGGCTTCCACTGAAGCCTAACTGGGGCTTCACACAATTGTCCCGGAGCACTCAGGCTCTGTCAACCAGTAGTACTCTCCCGTACACTCTGGCTCTGTCAACCAGTAGTACTCTCCCATACACTCGGGCTCTGTCAACCAGTAGTACTCTCCCATACACTCTGGCTCTGTCAACCAGTAGTACTCTCCCATACACTCGGGCTCTGTCAACCAGTAGTACTCTCCCATACACTCTGGCTCTGTCAACCAGTAGTACTCTCCCATACACTCGGGCTCTGTCAACCAGTAGTACTCTCCCATACACTCTGGCTCTGTCAACCAGTAGTACTCTCCCATACACTCGGGCTCTGTCAACCAGTAGTACTCTCCCATACACTCTGGCTCTGTCAACCAGTAGTACTCGCCCATACACTCGGGCTCTGTCAACCAGTAGTACTCACTCATACACTCGGGCTCTGTCAACCAGTAGTACTCCACCATACACTCGGGCTCTGTCAACCAGTAGTACTCCCTCATACACTCGGGCTCTGTCAACCAGTAGTACTCCCTCATACACTCGGGCTCTGTCAACCAGTAGTACTCCCTCATACACTCGGGCTCTGTCAACCAATAGTACTCCCTCATACACTCTGCCTCTGTCAACCAGTAGTACTCTCCCATACACTCTGGCTCTGTCAACCAGTAGTACTCTCCCATACACTCGGGCTCTGTCAACCAGTAGTACTCACTCATACACTCGGGCTCTGTCAACCAGTAGTACTCCACCATACACTCGGGCTCTGTCAACCAGTAGTACTCCCTCATACACTCGGGCTCTGTCAACCAGTAGTACTCCCTCATACACTCGGGCTCTGTCAACCAATAGTACTCCCTCATACACTCTGCCTCTGTCAACCAGTAGTACTCCCTCATACACTCTGGCTCTGTCAACCAGTAGTACTCTCCCATACACTCGGGCTCTGTCAACCAGTAGTACTCTCCCATACACTCTGGCTCTGTCAACCAGTAGTACTCTCCCATACACTCGGGCTCTGTCAACCAGTAGTACTCTCCCATACACTCGGGCTCTGTCAACCAGTAGTACTCTCCCATACACTCGGGCTCTGTCAACCAGTAGTACTCTCCCATACACTCGGGCTCTGTCAACCAACCTGTCATCAAGGCTCCTGTGGATTTGTTCTTCGATACATCACGTTAATGTGAGTATTTGTGTGTGTCATGAATGTAAGGATAAAGAAGGAAGCGGATGAATGTAATAATTAGGTAAGAATGAGATGAATATTAGAATAAGGTAAGAAAAAGATGAATGTAAGAATAATGTCAGAATAGGATGAGTGTAGGGAAAAAAGGTAAGAACCGGAAGAATGCATGAATAAGGTAAGAAAGGATGAATGTAATAACAAGGTAAGAATATGATAGTAAGAAGAAGAGGAGGTAAGAATAATAAAAGGGGATAGGAATAAGCAACTGACAAAGCCTAAGTCAGGTCACGTTTGTTATTAAGGTTGGAGCATTTGAGTATGTACGGTGAAAGGGAAGAGTCAACAGCAACAAAGCCAGGACTCATGTTCATGTTGGGTAGGTTGTGTATCAGAGCCGATTTGACCAAACGGCGTCTGTGAAGAACAGAAGCAGGAAAGATTATTTTAGAACAAGACCCATCAATAGGATGATTGGAATCCCTAACATGACAGAATAGAGCAATGTTTGTGTCTGCAGACTTAACACTTCTTATGATAGTATTTAACCTATATGACACCTATGTGCACCTTGGTGCTGATTAAGCTGGTGGTGCGGCCAACCACAGGAAAACAGTAAAATCACAAAACACAAGTACAGGTCACTGGAATATCAGTACACATTTGTTCCCGTAGCATAGACGCTCAGCTCCTGAGGTAGGATCCCCTGAAGCCTTTTCAAGAATTGGGTTCCAGGCTCGTTGATACTACCACAGACCCAGGAGCTTCCAGTTTCCTGTTTCAGCTCCACACTGTGGCCAGAAGGGAAATGCCGGCTGTATGCAGACAATGAGTTACAATAACGTGGCTAAAGATATGATAACCAAAGCACACATTAGCAAATTAAGGAACAACCAAGGCATCTCTTTGAGGCACTCAAAGTGATCCACAACGTTTAAACTTCCATTGTATTCACCATTATTTAATTATAAATATTTCATATTTTTCTTATTTTTGTTAAGAGATTCATTTCGTTAACTCTTGTTGTTGTTGTGTTGATTTAGGGGCGACGACGATCGTGGGATCGGATGCGCCCCGGCTGCCCGATACCGGGAAATAGCGAAGGGATGGGGCCCCTATAGTCTCTTCAGGCCATAGACCCTACAATCTCCTCAGGCGACAAATTTTACAGTCTCTTCAGGCCGCGGACATGACGGATGAAGCGGAAGGTATGGCGAAGGATGTCATGACGGACGTCTTCGTCTCTCGCACCTGCCCCGTCAAGGAGAACGGGAACTGTGAGGCGGGGAATATTCAGCCTACGAACGGAACTCTGTAGTCTGACGCGAGCGCTATGAAATCGAGGGCAGTGAAGTAGAAGGTGCTCCACTGTATCCTCCTGGGTCGGACACCACTGGCAATATGGGGAATCTACCAGCCGTAGACGATGGAGATGTGCGGCCAGGCAAGTGTGCCCAATCCGGAGACGAGTGATGGCAGTGTCGAGGAGTCGAGAATGATGACGAGTCCATGGACGCGGGGAGGAATCCTCCCGTAGACCCGCCAAAGAGGAGGACCTGAGTGCTGGCTCCATCATTGCCTCCCAACTCACGAGGCAAGCCGCCCGGAGTTGCGGGAGAATTTCGGAAAGGTCTAGAGGCACATTTGTAGTGTCATGGAGAGCATGCGCCATCCCTGCTGCTGCGTCGGCTACCTCATTGCCTTTAATACCGACATGTGACGGAACCCATTGGAGATAGATGGACCAACCTGGAGTAACAGAGTATGACAGCAGTTCTCCACGGATCTGTGACACAGTATGACGATGGACTCGTGGACGCCGAGATGATATCAGATGTAGGGCTGTGATTGAGTCCACGTAGATAACCACTGCAGAGGGCCCTGAAACTTGTCGAAGGAGTCGTAAGGCTAGTAAGATTGCAAACAATTCCCCGGCCAGGCACGAATGAGCAGGGGAGAGTTTCCACGTCTGACAGAAAGAAAAAGGAGCAAAGTATGCTGCCGCAGATGTAGATGGTGGCTGATCTTTGCGGGACCCATCCGTGTAAACCTCTAAGTATCCAGAGTATAAGGAGGCTCGTAGGTCTGCAAAAATTAAAGGGGCCAAACCCTCTAAATCTCTCTTCCGACGAGGAGGCTTGGAAAAGTCGACAGAAACTCGAATGATCTCTTCTGCCCACGGAGGCACAGGTGAGATGATCGGGCCGGGGATGAGTACAGGGACGGGAAGGGAAAACTGTGAATATGCATCCAAGGCCCGGACGACGAAAGGCAATTGACGACGTCTGGAGTGTCCAGCCGGCACATTCCACCAGTTGGCCTCGAGCTGGAGGCGAGTAAGTGGATGGGTAGCAGGGAGACGCACTATCCGTTGAAGTTGGCGGCAGTGGGCGAGAAGACGTTGAAAGCTCAGGGGCCATAGCCCCGACTCGGCATGAAGGGAAAGAACTGGCGAGGAGGGCATAGCTCCTAACGCTGAGCGAAGGGCACCATTTTGAATGGGATCCAGCCTTGCCAAGACAGATGCTGCTGCTGAGCCATAGACTTCACTCGCATACATGATCTTGCTACGAATGAAGGCCTTGTAGAGAGCTAGGAGCGACTCCCGTGAAGCCCCCCAAGCCGCACCAGAGACCCGTTTCATGATGTTCACGCGACGAAGGCATGAGGCCCGAAGGTAGTCGACATGGTGCCTCCACGTCAGCCGAGGGCCATCTAGAACGACCCCCAGCCACCTGTGTTCGGTAGCGATCGGGAGACGACAGCCCCCGAGGGTCACCACTGGCTGGTCTGGTAGGCGGGTCCAGGTGAAGCTCATGACGCAACTTTTCACAGGGTTAATGGAGAGCCCCTTCCCCAGCACAATTGCTGAGAACACAGTCACGGCATTTTGCAGGGAGCCTTGTGCCTCTAGGAGAGTGTCACCATCCGCCACGAGGGTTACGTCATCGGCATAGGCTAAAACCTGGACCCCCCGGAATACAGGGAGATCAGACAGAAGAATAGAGAATAGTAGTGGGCTCAGAATCGCTCCCTGAGGGACACCACGCGAGACAGGGCGGGACGTAGAGACGACTCCACCAACCGCCACTTTGAATGAGCGGCCCTGTAGATAGTTTTGGAACCACCTTAACGCCGGACCCGAGAGACCTAGTCGAGCCAGACTCTGAAGGACAGCAGAATGAGAAGCAGAGTCAAATGCACTCTTGATATCGAAGAATGCTGCAAGGAGCACTCTTCTCCGTCGATAAGTGTCCATTATTCGATGTTCCAAGGAGAGGAGGCAGTCCATCGTGCTTCTTCCCGGCCGAAATCCACTGATACCCTCAGGTAGGAGACCTGAGGTTTCCACCACCCATTGTAGCCGGGTGTGAACAAGACGTTCCATCAGTTTCCCGAGACATGGAAGCAAACTTATGGGCCGATATGAAGTCGGGACAGACGGATCCTTCCCTGACTTGGCCAATGGTAGAAGAATGGCGTGTTTCCAAGGGGCAGGGAAGACACCAGAGGACCAGCAGGCGTTGTAGAAGTAAAGGAGGTGGGACTGAAAGCTCTTGGGTGCCCTCCGAACAAATTCATATGGGACGTTGTCTATCCCTGGCATAGTGCCCGACTTAGAGAGTGACAGAGCGTCCTTCAGCTCAACAGATGTAAATGGGCGATCCAGGTCCTGAGCTAGTCCTATACCCTGTCGGGAGCCCCAACCTATGGAACTCACAGAGAGGAGCGGGGAACGGTAAACATCTTCAAAGTGGTCAGCCAAGAGTTCGGCTATTTGTACTTCCCCTAGGCCCCCATTACCACTGGGGTCTCTGAGTGGGATGGTAGGCCGGGAGTACCTACCTGTCATCTTACGAACAAAGGCCCAGGCTCCCGCAGAGGAGGAGTCGAATCGGAGAGAGGCACAGTAATTAGCCCAGGCCTTGCGTTTGGCAAGGAGGACTGTTTGTCTACACCTGGCGTCCGCCCTGCGGAAGGTCTGCCGCTGCAGTGGAGTAGGGTGGCGCCGCCACGAATTCCACGCACGTCGCCGGTCCAGTACTGCCTGCCGACATTCAGGAGTCCACCACGGTGCCCCACGGCGGGAAGGATTGGTTGTCTGGCCACTAGTCCTCCTGAAATGCCGAGAGCCTACACTGAAGAGGGACTCGGAGAGAGCATCTGCTGACCCATGGAGATCTGCAGTAACTGGGGGAAGGGTCAACCAGTCATCCGCCTCATAGCCATGCCACCCCTCTTCCGAGAAGATCCATTTGGATCTACGGGAGGTCAGAGCAGGACGAACAGTGCCCCCGAAGGAGATGACGATGGGCAGGTGATCACTACCCAGGTACGGCCCGGTCCATATCTGCGCCATCGTGAAGGGGCCTCTTCCAATGCAAAGATCGAGTGTTGAAGTATGGCCATTTAGCGGGTCTATCCGAGTTCCCAAACCTGGCGGCGTCAGTAAGGAGAGGTCTGGGGAGTCAAGGAGAAACTGAAATAGGGCTCGGCCAGCCATGTTGTGGTGGCGACCCGATAGCATGGGTTGCCATGATGAGTGCCGAGCGTTAAAGTCACCCATGACGAGGCAGGTGTCTGTGATCTGACCAAAATAGTGTTCTAGTTCCTTCTTCGTTACCGGTAGACAGGGGTTATACAGAACTCCAAAGGTGCCCCACCCATGGGAGAGGGCGACCTTCACTGCCAAGAATTCTAAATGTCCACCCGGGAAGGAGTGAATCCGGAGCAAGGAGCTGGGAACTGAGTCCCTGACCAAGAGGGCAAGTCCCCCTCCACCCCGTACTGGCCGATCTTGTCTATAGACAGAATACCCCGGCACTGTGAAGGAAAGATCGTCTGTAAGCCAAGTCTCACAGAGTCCCACGATCAACGGTGGTGCGCTGGCGATAAAATTGCGTAAAAATTGCGTCTTCTTAAAAAGGGAGCGGGCATTCCAAAACACCACAGTATTCTCAGGATGGGGCGCCATTATCCCTGAAATACAACAGCTAACTTTTTGACCACCAGTGCACAGACGTCTCCAAAGGGGGAACCACTAGAAAAAGCCATAAAACCTTCATACAAAGTAAGTAAAATATGTGGTATCAATGACTTCCAGTCAAGTGGATGTTGATCTATGTTTCTCTCTGCCTGACGGAAGCGGTGGTCGGCTCGCGAACTCTCTTGACGGCGTCTGCGACTGGTGGGAGCCTCACTCTGGGCCTCATGTTCCCCCGGTGTCACAATCCCTTCGGAAAGTGCCTGGGGGACCAGAGGATCATCAGGGCTGTCTGTTGGAGCAGTACCTCCTGATCGATGGGTGTGTCGACGACGCCGGTGTTGGCTTCTTTGAGGAAAGGCAGGAGGGTGACGAGTGCTAGGCTCCGGCCGAGACTGAGCGTCCATGTCTGTATCCGTGGATGAGTTTCCGTCAGTGTCAAGGCTACCCAGGAGGGAAAATCGATTAGCAACCTGGGCGTATGTGGCATGTGACTGGGACAGGCAAGAGCGTCTGCTAGTTCCTACTTGTGAAGAGGCCCGACCAGGGGGAACCTGGAGGCGAGAAGAAGCGATTGGCTGATTGAGGGTACGCAACTTCTGGAACAGCTCATGTCGAGGTGTCCCCGCTGTTTTGTGATCGATGTCCAACTGGAGGGCCTCAAGATATACAGGGCAACTCTTAGACGTAACCTTATGATGGCCATGGCATAAAAAGCAGCGGGGTGCAGCAGAGCACCCACCGTCATCTCTGTCTGAATGGCCAGTTTTGCCGCAGTTTGCACACCGTGCTGTATTACGGCAGGTCAGGCGACTGTGGCCCAATAGATGACAAGCGTAACATCGTAAAACAGGGAAATTGTAGGGCTGAACCTGATACGAGGTCCTGTGTAGTGCCACTCGGTCAGGGAGGTGCCCATCGAACTTTACACGGACCATGGATGTCGGCCCTGCTGCTCCGCGAATCCTGGTAACTTCCAATAATCTCACTGATGCACCCCCTAATACCTGCAAAGCGGCCTGGATGTCATCCACATCTACACTCTGGTCAATTGGGCCAATCTTCCCATACCGGGCCCGAGACTCCTCCTCCTGCGACAATACCTGTCGGCACCTGACAGGCCAGTCCCCCAACTTATTAATGTCGGATACACAGATGTGTGATAGAGCCTCCTTTCTGATATGTAGCTTGAGTGCTGCACCCCTACCCAGGGTACGTATGGTCTCAGGCAGGCAATGTGGCCACAATACGGAAGCCTCGATTGCTGCACCTAAGGTACGAGGATTTGCAAAGACGCACTGACCTGATTCTGACTGGATTAGGACTACCACAAACGAGGAACGGGGTACCACAAGACTAAGGTCTTCTGAAGGGGAGGATATCCTCTTAGCATCTCGCTCTGGGGCAGTATCAGCCGACTCATCTTCTAGCAGACGTTTTCCTCTCTGGGACTTGCTGTCAACATCCATGGCGCCCCCGCTCGGGGAGGCGTCCATTTGGGAGGCTCCGGCCTCCCCCGGTCCTGTGAGCCCCTGGGTAGCTGCAGTGAGCACACACTGGCCCAAAGAAGCCAGCTGAATTAAAGATGAGTTCCAGGTAAGGTGTGGAAAGAAAGTCCAGCCAGGAGCGTTCAATCCGCGCGCCAAGATGGCCGACCTTCCCGCCCAAACCTCGTTAACTCTTGTTAACATTGTCAAACACAGAGTAGGAGTAATTACCCATTGTTGTTTGTTGTTGTTTTAGATTTATCTACTCACTAAGAAATGTCCATGTAGCACGGGCTATGGTGAGCCTGTAACTGAGTTCGGTTATTCGTGATAATCTTGTTACTATGATATTTGGGTCAAAGTTTTAAAACACTTTAATGAGCGCGGTCCCCGTGAAAAAAAAAAATAGTGCATTGTGCGCGCTGCGTTTTGGGCTCTTGAGCGTAAACACCAAACAGTGTGTAATCTTTTCACTCTCCTGACACCAATTCTCAAGCTACCTATTTCATTTTGGTATCAATGTGTTGGCAATAAAATTCTCTACAGGATTATATGTATAAAATGTAACCAAAGCATTAGCTATTCCACCACGAAATAAATAAAAACGTAGATCACTCGCCGTACGCCCAAACAGCAACAAAATGTTCATACTCTTTTGTTTGTTGTCAGCTCCACATTAATCCTACAGCGTTAAATTTTATATCACTGAACTTGCAATAAAATTCTCTACACAGTCATATGCATATAAATGTAGAATCATGATCGCTGCCCACACAAGAGTGTGCGAAGTGGGCGATTACCCTCGCTGTGTCACCAACTCAATAGTCTCTCCTCTAAGTTACAATACAATGTCGTTTTCTCAAATAGGTCATGTGCCTATTAGAGAAAACGGAAATTTAATGGCAAACATTTTCATACAAACCCCAAGTCGATCGAATAAGAATTGGATTTTATATGTTTTTTTTTAGATCGCCCGGCTATTTACGACGCGGGGGCAGAACCCGCATAGGCAAACCCGCAGGAAATGTACGACGCGGTCCCCTTAAAGTGGAGGTGGGAATGCCTCTGTGGAGGCGGTCGCCTAGGGGCTATGGCTGACCAACCAAGTGGTAATCAACATACAATAGAATGTATAGAAAATGGGGTAAACAGCAGCTCACCTTGGGCTGAAGTCTTCTCCCAGGGCTGCTGAAGCAATACGACGGCTTCTGGGGTCGAGGATGGGCGAGGTCCAATAATAGCTGGCCAATATTATAGTCCTGGAGTATAGTCCTAGGGAACATCGCATTCATTATGATTCCTGATAGTTTTGTTTCTGTGAGTTCAATTATATACGGGTTTACGTCTTGTGCTCTTTCCCTGAGTTTACTCTCCTTGCTTGTAATCCCATCTATGTTCAAGTACTTTACCTTGAAGCTGACTCTTCTCTGTTCATCCTTAGTTTCTGTTGATTCTATTGGAGTAGGTAAACATGGAGGGGGAAGGGGGGGGCCCTGGGTTGTGAGGGCTGAGGGTAAAGGGGACCTGGTTTGTGAGGAGGGCTAAGGGTAAGGGGGACCTGGGTTTTGACGGGGGCTGAGGGTAAGGCGGACACGGGTTGTGAGGGGGGGGCTGAGGGTAAGGAGGACCTGGATGGATCTGGTTTGGAGAGGGTGGGGGCGAAAGGAGGGCTTGGAGGGGTGGGGGGAAAGGAGAGCTTGGAGGGTGTGGGAGAAAGGAGGGCTTGGGGGGAGGGGGGAAAAGGGAGGGCTTGGAGGGAGGAGGGAGAAAGGAGGGCTTGTGGGGGCAGCAGAGGAGGGAGGGCTTGGTGGGGTGGTGGAGAAGGGAGGGCTTAGGGGGGTCGGGGAGAAGGGAGGGCATACGGGGTGGGTGAGAAGGGAGGGCTTAGGATAGTGGGGGTGAAGAAGGGGCTTTAGGTGGGGTAAGAAGGAGAGCTTGGGGTAGTAGGGAGGGTTTGGGGTGGTGGTGGAGAGTGGAGGTCTTGCAGGGAAGGGGGGAGTGGAGGGAGGGTAGTCCAGCTGGCCTCTCATTGGGGGCTCGGAGGGGGCTGGGACAGGTTGGGCTTCTAATGAGTGGGAGGTGGGTGTTATCCTCATCTCACTGGGGCTGTTGAACTGCCTGTGGAGGGTTCCCCACTCCCCTCTGGAATCGTAGGGTTTTGGTCTGTGGTTTCCTGATTCCTGTCTCTCCCCTTGCGCTCCTTCCTCGCTGCTGCTGCCCTCAGTGTCTCCTCACTAGTCATATCCCTCTGCAGGAATACATTTTTGAACTTTGCTAAGTTGAATAGGATGCTTTTCTTTGCTAAAATTTCTTGTTTTGTGTTCTCGCTTTTGAAAACCACTTTTATCACCAGATCTCTGTCCTTCTTGTACTGGCCAAGCCTGAAAACTTTTTCTATATTCGGCTCTTCCTTATCTATCTGTACCTCTTCAAGGACATATTTGACTGTGGCTTTGTCCATATCTGTCTCCTCTCCTCTGGGCTGGTCTTTATTTGCTCCTTAACACCTATTATGATTACTGCTTTTTTCCTCTCTATCAGTTGGCTAGTGCATCTTGCTGCTTCCTGAGAAGTAGCCTACTTTTATGGCAATTTCCTGTACTGCAGAGACAACTTCCGGGGTCCTTCTAAGTATGTCTGCATATGAGGGTTGTATTGTAGAAGTCCCTTCTACGGATATATTACCATCTTCCTGAGGGCTGGTTCGTGTCTGGTATTGGGGAGGATTCTCTTTCAGGCTTTTAATCTCCTCCTATGCTTCATTTAGCTCATCCTGCAGGATGCCTACCTTTTCCCCCATTACCTTTAGCTCCTTCCTGACTTCTCTCCACATTTGAAAGATTATCTCCTGAATCGAGTCATCTTGTCCGTCTCCCTTTGTGTTATGTTTTTCCCCTGACATGTTTGTTTCCTATTCCAATTCTCCAGTACAATGAGCGGGAGGGTGTGTGTTTCCTATTCAAATTTTCCAACCAATGTGTGGGTTGGTGTGTTTGTGTGTGTGTGTGTGTGTGTTGGAGTGTTTGAGTATGTTTGTGTGAGTGTGTGTATGGTGTGTGTGTGTAATGGGTGAGTGGGTGTAGTGAATAGGTGTGCGCAGTGTGTGCGTGCCTGCGTGCATCTGCGTGTGTGTCTGTGTGTGTGTGTGTTTGTGCGTATGTCTGTGTGTATATGGTCAATTGCACGGGGTGGGGGGAGTGTATTGGGAGAGTGAGATGGTGAGTGTGTGTGCGTGTGTGTGTGTGTGTGTGTGTGTGTGTGTGTGTGTGTGTGTGTGTGTGTGTGTGTGTGTGTGTGTGTGTGTGTGTGTGTAATTACCTAAGTGTAGTTACAAGATGAGAGCTACGCTTGTGGTGTCCCGTCTTCCCAGCACTCTTTGTCATATAACGCTTTGAAACTACTGACGGTCTTGGCCTCCACCACCTTCTCCCCTAACTTGTTCCAACTGTCTACCACTCTGTTTGCGAAAGTGAATTTTCTTATATTTCTTCGGCATCTGTGTTTAGCTAGTTTAAATCTATGACCTCTTGTTCTTAAAGTTCCAGGTCTCAGGAAATCTTCCCTATCGATTTTATCAATTCCTGTTACTATTTTGTATGTAGTGATCATATCACCTCTTTTTCTTCTGTCTTCTAGTTTTAGCATATTTAATGCCTCTAACCTCTCCTCGTAGCTCTTGCCCTTCAGTTCTGGGAGCCACTTAGTAGCGTGTCTTTGCACCTTTTCCAGTTTGTTGATGTGCTTCTTAAGATATGGGCACCACACAACCACTGCATATTCTAGCTTTGGCCTAACAAAAGTCGTGAACAATTTCTTTAGTATATCGCCATCCATGTATTTAAAAGCAATTCTGAAGTTAGAAAGCGTGGCATAGGCTCCTCGCACAATATTCTTTATGTGATCCTCAGGTGATAGTTTTCTATCTAGAACCACCCTTAGATCTCTTTCTTTATCAGAATTCTTTAAAGATTTCTCACATAATATATAGATTGTGTGGGGTCTATGTTCTCCTATTCCACATTCCATAACATTGCATTTATTAACATTAAATTCCATTTGTCAAGTGGTGCTCCATATACTTATTTTGTCCAGGTCATCTTGAAGGGCATGACAATCATCTAAGTTTCTTATCCTTCCTATTATCTTAGCATCATCAACAAACATGTACATATAATTCTGTATACCAACTGGTAGATCATTTATGTAGAGAATAAACATCACTGGTGCAAGAACTGAACCCTGTGGTACTCCACTTGTGACATTTATCCAGTCCGATACATTGCCTCTGATCACCGCCCTCATTTTTCTATCAGTCAGAAAATTTTTCATCCATGTTAGAAGCTTACCTGTCACCCCTCCAATATTTTCCAATTTCCAGAACAACCTCTTATGTGGAACTCTGTCGAAAGCCTTTTTTAGGTCCAGATAGATGCAGTCAACCCAACCATCTCTTTCCTGTAGTATCTCTGTTGCTCGATCATAGAAACTGAGTAAATTCGATACACAGGATCTTCCAGATCAAAAACCATACTGTCTGTCTGATATTATATCATTTCTCTCCAGGTGTTCTACCCAATTATTTTTAATTATTTTTTCCAATATTTTGACTATTACACTTGTCAATGATACAGGTCTATAATTAAGGGGGTCTTCCCTGCTTCCACTTTTTGTAGATTGGAGCTATGTTAGCCTTTTTCCACACATCAGCTACAACTCCTGTAAACAGGGATGCCTGAAAAATCAGTTGAAGTGGAATGCTGAGCTTAAGTGCACATTCTCTCAGAACCCATGGTGAAACTCTATCTGGACCAACTGCTTTGTTCTTATTTAGCTCCTTGAGCATTTTTTCCACTTCGTCTCTAGACACCTCTATGTGCTCTATGTTGTTCTCTGGAATTCTTATTGTGTCTGGTTCCATGAAGATTTCATTTTGTACAAACACACTTTGGAACTTTTCGTTTAATGTTTCACACATTTCCCTTTCATTTTCTGTGAATCTATTTCCCATTTTCCACCTCTGAATATTATCCTTTACATGCAATTTGTTGTTTATGAATTTATAGAATAGACCTGGATCTGTTTTACATTTGTCTGCAATCCCTTTTTCAAAATTTCTTTCTGCCTCTCTCGTCACTGCCGTGTAGTTGTTTCTCGCATCTTTGTATCGCTGGTATGTTTGGGGGTTCGGCCTCTTCCTGTATTGATTCCATTTTTGTGTATTTTTGTCTCTGGGCCTCTCGCAATTTCTGTTGAACCAATCCTGTTTCCTAGTTCTGCATCTCTGTTTTGGTATAAATTTTTTTGTGTCTTTATCTTATATTTCACAAAACTTGACATACATCTCATTCATTTTCTTGCCTAGCAACAAGTCTGTCCAATTATGCTCACTAAAAAATTTTCTAAGGTTGCCATAATGTCCTCTCCTAAAGTCAGGTTTTTCAATTGCATCAACCTTCTTATTTTCTTCCAGATTATAATGCATTGCATACTTTACTCCCAAAAAGACATGGTCACTTTTACCCAAGGGAGGAACTTACTGAATGTCAAATATTTCTTCCTCCTTCCTGGTAAATAACAAATCTGTCATGGAAGGAACGTCCCCTTCCCTTATCCTCGTAGCTTGTTTAACATGTTGATACAAGAATGTTTCCAGGATGAGGTCTACAAATCTACAGGTCCAAAAATCTTCTGTTTTAGCTTCATATGCTTCCCAGTCTATGGATTTCAAGTTGAAGTCGCCGACTATCAACAGTCGTGATCTATCGTTATCCGCTCTCGCTATGATTTCTTTCATTATTGGTATAAGGCCTTCTCGTTTACTATCCAACTCCTCCTTTGACCATGTGCTGCTTGGCGGTGTACTATATGCGTTTATGATCATTAGTTTATCATCCTCATGGCAGATCTCTAGTGCTATTATGTCAACTTCTTGTGGATTGGCAGTCATTATTTCGTTCACCTGTAGGTGTTCTTTCACCAGCACAGCAACGCCACCGCCTTTCCTAATTTTTCTGTCCCGTCTCCAAATTGAGTAGCCCCTTGGGAATATGACCTCATTTTAAATAACATCTTCAAGTTTTGTCTCTGTGAGTGCAACAATGTCTGGTGTCTGCAGCTGTACTACATCACTTTAACTCCAGTATCTTCGATCTTACTCCATCTATGTTGGTGTATGCAATCTTCAGGAACTTGTTCCCCCTATTCTTATTTTTCACTCCCCCTCTCTCTAATGATTTTGTTGGTTTGCCTTTATGTACCACTTTATTGGTCTGCCTACCCCTATCACTTTGTAGAAAAAAGAATTGATTTCTTCTTCATTCCTGCTCTCATTTAAACGTTTTGCCTCGGCGAAGTTCAATTTCTGCTTCTCCCTAACTTCTTTTGAAAGATCTCGTCTTAACGACCACACTTTCCCATCCTCATCACTTTGTAATTTTCTAGCATTCCTTAGTACTTCTTCCATCTGTTTGGCACCATTTAGAGTGATCCTCAAAGGTCGATCTTTCCCTTTTTCATATCTGCCTATTCTCCTGTAGTCGCACACGTTCTCTATGGTTGTAAGACCTTCCACGAGGTCAACAATTTTATCTACTACCTTTGCTTCTTCTACAGCTTTTTCTGACCTAGATGTTATCTCCTTTTCTTTCCAGCCAAAAATTATCAGGAACTTACTCCGATCAATTGTGTTTTGCACCAACTTCGGGTTAGATGGCAATTCTTTTCTCACTTCCAGCCTAATGTTTGTTTTATCTTGGTTGCTGCAGTGTTTGACTTCCTTTACTGCTTCTTCAATTTTTTCCTTCTCCTTGGCCACTTGTGCATAAGTGAGTTGCATATCTTTCTTGCACTGTTCTATTCCCTGAGTAACTTCCTCCATCTGTGCTGACAAAAGCTGTTTCTCCTGATGTATTTCATTACCTAACCTATTGTAGTCATTTATATTTAAATTTACATTAATTTCTTCCATAGCTACTTTTAAGAGTTTATTTTCTTCTTCCATGGCTTTGCAATTTGTTTCCAATTGATTCTTATCCTTGCGCAAGTCTTTCACTAAACCCTCAAGACATACAACTTTGCTATTTAAATGGTCATTACTTTCTTTCAATTTACTAATTATTTCTACATGAGAGTTCACTATAATATCTAATTTTACCACCTTGTTGTATAAACTGGTTATATCAATGCTTTCTTCATTGAATCCAGTAAAATCAATGTATGTTTTGTATTTCCTCTTGCCGGCGGCCATCTTGAATGTTCTTCTCTGCACTGGAAACACTTGGGCAACTTTTTCTCATCCAATTTTTCACTTCCCTTGGCACATTCCTGTTATCTCACCTATTTTTCAAAAGCACTATACCTCTATGTTCTCTGGGACACCACTCACTATCATCATCCTGTACTACAATACTTAGGATTGTTGAAATATGTTGGAGCTCCTCTTGTCTGCCTCTTGGGAAAGAACTTGAGATAAGACTGGTGTGTGTGTGTGTGTGTGTGTGTGTGTGTACTCACCTAATTGTGCTTGTGGGGGTTGAGCTCTGACTCTTTGGTCCCACCTCTCAACCGTCAATCAACAGGTGTACAGATTCCTGAGCCTATTGGATTCTATCATATCTACACTTGAAACTGTGTATGGAGTCAGCCTCCACCACATCACTTCCTAATGCATTCCATTTGTCAACCAATCTGATACTAAAAAGTTCTTTCTAATATCTCTGAGGCTCATTTGGTCACTCAGTTTCCACCTGTGTCCCCTAGTACGTGTGCTCCTTGTGTAATTAGCCTGTCTTTATCTACCTTGTCGATTCCCTTGAGAATCTTGGATGTGGTGATCATGTCCCCCCAAACTCTTCGCTTTCCAACGAAGTGAGGTTTAATTCCCGTAGTCTCTCCTCGTAGCTCATACCTCTCAGCTCGGGTATTAGTCTGGTGGCAAGCCTTTGAGCTTTTTCCAGTTTAGTCTTATGCTTGACTAGATATAGACTCCATGCAGGAGCCGCATACTCCTGGATTGGTCTGACATATGTGGTATATAATGTTCTGAAAGATTCCTTACACAAGTTTCTAAAGGCCGTTCTTATGTTAGCCAACCTGTCATATGCCGCTGATGTTATCCTCTTGATATGAGCTTCAGGGGACAGGTCTGGCGTGACATCAACACCCAAGTCTTTCTTTTTCTCTGGCTCTTGAAGTATTTCATTTCCCAACTGATATCTTGTATCTGGTCTCCTGCTTCCTACACCTATCTTCAAAACATTACATTTGCTTGGGTTAAACTCTAACAATCATTTGTTCGATCATTCCTGCAGCTTGTCCAGGTCTTCTTGAAGCGTCAAGCTGTCCTCCTCCGTCTTAATCCGTCTCATAATTTTGGCGTCATCAGCAAACATTGAGAGGAATAAGTCTGATCTCCCTCTGGAAGATCATTTATGTATATCAGAAACAGGATAGGTCGGAGTACAGAGCCCTGTGGGACTCCACTGGTAACTTCATGCCAACCTGAGGTCTCATCCCTCACTGTAACTCTCTGCTTCCTATTACTTAGGTACTCCCTTATCCACTGGAGCGCCCTTCCAGTTACTCCTGCCTGTTTCTCCAGCTTATGCATAAGCCATTTATGTGGCACTGTGTCAAAGGCTTTCCGACAATCCAAAAAATGCAGTCCGCTCATCCTTCTCTTTCTTGCTTAATTTTTGTCACCTGATCGTCGAATTCTATTAAGCCTGTAATGCAAGATTTACCCTCCCTGCACCCATGTTGATGGGTTGTCACGAAGTCTCTTCTCTCCAGATGTGTTACTAGGTTTTTTCTCACAATCTTCTCCATCACCTTGCATGTATTCAAGTTAAGGACACTGGCCTGTAGTTCAGTGCCTCTTGTCTGTCACCCTTTTTGTATATTGGGACTACATTAGCCGTCTTCTATATTTTTGGTTGGTCTCCCGTTTCCAATGACCTATTATACACTATGGAGAGTGGCAAACAAAGTGCTCCTGCACACTCTTTCAATACCCATGGTGAGATTCCATCCGGCCCAACAGCTTTTCTCACGTCCAGCTCCAATAGGTGCTTCTTGACCTCATCTCTTGTAATTTTCTAACCTTGCCAAGGTCGCCTGGTTAGCTGCCACCTCTCCTAGCGCTGTGACTTCTCCTTGTTCTTTTGTAATGACCTCCTGGAACCTTTTGTTGAGTTCCTCACACACACCTCTTTGTCATTCTCTGTGTACCTGTCCTTGCCCATCCTAAGTTTCATCACCTGTTCCTTCACTGTTGTCTTCCTCTTGATGTGACTGTGTAGTAGCTTTGGTTCGGTCTTGGCTTTATTAGCTATATCATTTTCATACCTTTTCTCAGCTGCTCTTCTCACACTAACATACTCGTTCCTGGTTCTCTGGTATCTCTCTCTACTTTCTGGTGTTCTGTTATTATGGAAGTTCCTCCATGGCCTTTTGTTCAGCTCCTTTGCTTTCATACATTCCCTATTAAACCACGGTTTCTTCCTTTGCTTCTCTGTTTTTTCCTGTCGGGCTGGGACAAACCTGCTTACAGCCTCCTGACACTTTTGGGTGACATAGTCCATCATGTCTTGTACGGACTTGGTTCTGAGTTCTGTGTCCCACTGTATATCCCTTAGGAACTTATTCATCTCCTCATAGTTTTCCTTTTGGTATGCCAGCCCTTTGTTTCCCCAGTTCTTTTTGGGGGGAGATAATTCGTAGTTCAACCAGGTACTCAAAGCTCAATACACTATGATCACTCATTCCCAAGGGGGCTTCCAACTTAACTTCCCTTATATGACTCATTTAGGGTAAATATCAGATCAAGCACGGCTGGTTCATCCTCTCCTCTCATTCTTGTCGGTCCCTTGACGTGTTGACTTAGAAAGTTTCTTGTTGCCACATCCAGCAGCTTAGCTCTCCATGTGTCTGGTCTTCCATGTGGGTCTCTGTTCCCCCAATCTATCTTCCCATGGATGAAGTCTCGCATGATTAGTTGTCTGGATCTGTTCCTGCTAGCAACAGAAGCTGTTTTCTCTATTATATTGATGGTGGCCATGTTGTTTCTTTCATATTCCTGTGTGGTTCTTCTGTCGTTCGGTGGGGGGTTATATATGAATACTACTGTAATTTTCTGTCCTCCAGTTGCTATGGTGCCTGATATGTAGTCACTAAAACCTTCACAGTTCTGATTTACCATCTCTTCAAAACTCCAACCTTTTCTTATCAGCAAAGCTACACCACATCTTCCTCTCCCTTCTCTCTCTTTCCTCACTACATAGTAGTCCTGTGGAAACACTGCATTTGTTATGGTTTTCGTTAGCTTTGTTTCTGTGAGTGCTATTATGTCTGGGTTTTCTTCTAGTGCCCATTCTTCGAGTTCAGTTGTTTTATTTGTAATCCCATCTATGTTAGTGTACATTGCCTTGAAGCTCACTTCCTTCTGTTCATTTTCTTGTCCCTTTCTTGGCGAGCATTGTGCTGGTGGGGAAAGCTGTTCCGTGGGTGAGATCTGTGAGATGGTTTGCAGGGTCTCAGAGGATTTTGGGGTGGGGGTGGGGGCTCAAAGGAAGGGGGGACAGGTAGGGTGTGGGTTAAGAAAATAGGGGGAGGACATGGAGGATACGGGGTGAGGGGGGAGGAGAGATAGGGAGGGTATAGGATGAAGAGGGGAGTGGGGACAGGGGGAGGAAAAGCAGAAGGGAGGACATGGTGGGGTGACAGGGTCAGAATGGAGTGTTTTGGGTGAGCATTTGGGTGGGGGCAGGTAGGGTGAGGGGAAGGGAGGGTTTCTATGCAGAGGGGGGGTGGTGGTGTTGCCCTCCCCTCTGGTGTTGCTGGGATGCAACACCAGAGGGGAGGGCAAAACAACAAAATTCTCAGAAGAATTGACAGGGTAGATAAAGATAAATTGTTTCCCATGGTTGGTACGCGATCAAGTGGAAACTGGTGGAAACTGAGTACCCAAATAAGCCACTGGGACGTCAGAAAGAACTTTTTCAGAGTCAGAGTAGTTAACAGATGGAATGCATTAGGCAGTGATGTGGTGGAGGCTGACTCCATACACAATTTCATATATAGATATGATAGAGCCCAGTTGGCTCAGGAATCTGTACACCAGTTGATTGACATTTGCGAGGCAGGACCAAAGAGCCAGAGCTCAACCCTCGCAAGCACAACTAGGTGAGTACACGTACACACACACGCCCCACCACTATTTCCCATATCACGCCCCCCACCCTCTCACTGAGCCTTCCCATCCCTCCCTCCCCCTTTCTTCTACCCCAAGAACTGCACTTCCCCTTCCTCCCCCTTTGCATCCAATTCCACCTGCTACATCACACCCTTCAATGCCCCCTTCCTCCCCTCCGCTCTCACTCCTCTTCTGCACCTCAGCTCACATATGACCCCCCCCCCCACACCTGGGGACTCCCTCACCTCTTCACTGCCCACAAAAAATCGTTTTCATCCCCCAATTCCATTTTCAGCCCCCACCTCCCTCTTCCTCCCTTCTACCCCAAAACTCACACCTACCTCCTGATTCCCCCATGACTAATACAACCTCTCTTTCACTCACACCCTCAGCTCAATTCTCCCCACTTCCCCTCACCCCTCTTTCTTGCTCTCTGCCCACCTCTCAACCTCACTCTACATCTCAACCTCCCTATGCCTTTCAGAACCTCCCTACCCCAGTAGCCCCCCCCCCCCCCGCCAGACACCTCCCAGACACCTCAGAGAAAGGGTGAACTCTGGGTGAACCAAAGTTTAGAAGTAAAGTCTCAAGGTTATATATCAAGACATGTACATCAGTGCTGATGGGGTATCCAATAAAGCATAAGAGATAATAGAAAGAGTTAGTGAGGCAGATCCTGATATAACTGCAATAGTGGAAACTAAAATAAAGGACATGATCTCGGATGCAATCTTTCCAGGGATGGTACCAAGTGATAAGAAAAGAAAGAACACAGACAGGGAGGGGAAGTGGCACTCCTATTGCAGCAGAAGTAGAAGTTTGATGACCAGGAAGATCGGGGTACTAATGAAAACATAAGCTCCATACATGGAACTCTGACAGCAGATGGGAAGGAGATGTGATCTTGGTAATCTACAATCCTCTACCAAACAGTATAAGGCCCAGACAAGAATATGGTGACACCAACAAGATCTGTATGGATAAACTGCAGAGGGCAGCAAAAACAGCACACAGAATGAGAGCAAAATTGCTAGTCATGGGGGCCCTAAATCACGGAGAGATCAATTGGGAATCATGGAATCCCCCATGGTGCGGAGCAAAGTTAGGAGACGTTATAGACAGGAATTTCCTAACACAGTATGTGAAGGAAGACACAAGGAAAAGAGGATGGGTTGCACCGAGCCTATTAGACCTCATTTTCACCCAGACTGTAGAAGACGTCTAGAATTTGGAAAATGAAATACCTCTAGGAGCCAGTGACCATTGTGTCCTAGTCTTTGACTACATGATGGAACTTAAGATTGTGACCACCGAACAAGAGGTCAGGGAGAGTTGATTACAGGGAAGGGGATTACAGAAGATTAAGGAAATACCTGAGAGAAGTGCAGTGAGTGGAAGAAATAAGAGGAAAAACAGTCCAAGATATGATGGACCTAGTCATATGGAAATACAAGGAGGCCGAAGAGAGTTTTATATCAACAGTAAATGGAAAAAGTAAGAGGGGAATATAATAACCCATGGTATAATAGACAGTGCCAGGAAGCAAAAATGAGAAGCAGGACGGAGTGGAGGAAGTACAGAAAATATAAGACAGAGGACAACAGGATTAAATGCAACAGAGCTAGGAACGGTTACATTAACATAAGAGTATCGGAAAGAAATTATGAGAACGATGTTGCGATCAAAGCGAAAAAGCGACTTAAATTACTACATAGCCAAATATGAAGGAAAATGTTGATGAACAATCAAGTGACAAGAATAAGGAAAACAGAAGAGACACTTACGGAAAGTAACAATCTGCGAGGCACTGAATGCCAGTTTCCATTGAGTGTCCACAGCCGAGCCTGAGCAGCTCCCGTTGTTTGAAGAGATTACCCTAAATGAAGCACTCAGATATAGAGGTGACAGCAGAGAAGGTAATGAAACAGTTGACAACACTGGATGCAACTAAAGCAGTTGAACCAGACAATGTACCACCGTGGAATAATAAAAGAGGCAGCGCAGGCTTTCAGCGTGCCTGTGGGAAAGATCTTTAATGTCACTTATAACGGGAGAGTTGCCCAGTTGCTGGAAGAAGGCAAATATAGTACCAGTTTTCAAGAAAGGGAGATAGGGAGGAGGCACTTAACTACAGACCAGTATCACTGACAAGCATCCCCAGCAAAAACCTGAAATAATAATCAGGCTAAGACTTGTTGCATACCTAAAGAACATTAGGTTTGTAAACAAACATGAACATGGTTCAGGGAAAGGAAATCATGCCTAGCAAACCTTCTGGAACACTATGATAAAATAACAAGAATTATGCAGGACAGGGAAGGATGGGCAGACTGCATATTTCTTGACTATCAAAAAGCCTTTGATACAGTACAGTGTTATCTACTTAGTACAGCAAGGCTCGTGTATCTGTCAGCACTGGAACATATCTAGGGTAAAGCCACTGTGCATGTATTTAATACGCCAGGATGCTCCTAGCAAACACAATTTTAATTAAATGGACAAGTAAAATCACATGTATTTGAAAATAAAATTATATATATATATTTATCTTTATATGGTATAATATAATCACTGTAATATAATCCTAGTTCAAGGTATGACTATAACAATGTATGTCTCCTCAGATAACTATCACCTACACTAAAACAAGAAAACAATTACGTGACTTAACTTTAGGTAGAACTACATGTTTCCAGAACAGACCCCAGCCAGCTACTGAAGCTCTGCTGGCTTACAACCCCCGCCACCCCACCCCCATCTTCCACTTACGAAGGGTTGCCAAAAGATTACTATTATTCTTAACTAGTATAATACCTTTGAAAATAACCACTTTCAAACAAGACAAAATCATACTAACATAATGTTTCATACATTCTAATAATATAACTAAAAGCATAAATGTTCGTAATTGGCTTTAAATAAACATTATGTAGTAATGGTTCCACAAGCTGGCAACACCCACTGAACACGTTTCTTGCTGCCTCACTCACACAGACGCACACGTATAGCACAGGAACATAACCTTTCCACTGATGACAAGCCCCGACACCCTTATACACTATACAGTATACATACACCAACATACAATACTATCATACATTCAATACATTACCAAATACATCATTTACATTATCAACGTATATGCAATTCTCTCTCATACCAATCCTTCCATCTGAGATGGGTGTATGAAGTATGTTCACTGTGAGAGCCAGGTAATCACAATCATTACCTGGGTCGTAACATACCACACAGGAGACTGCTATTCGAATTTGAGAGGCAGGCGGGAGTAAGCGGAAAAACTCTAGCATGGGTGAGGAAACACCTAACAGGAACGAGCTGGATAGTAATGGTATCTAGCGAACAGTAACGAGTGAAATTTCTGAAGGATCGGTGCTGAGACCAGTTTTATTTCTAATTTATGTATATGACGTGATTATAGAAGTAGAGTTCTATATGTCGAAGTTCGTGGATGTCACAAAATTAATGATAAGAGTTGTAACAGATGAGAATTGTAGGATCCTCCAAGAGGACTTGAACAGGTTGCAGAAATGGTCAGAGAAATGTCTACTGGAGTTCAACACGAGCAAGTGTAAAGTTATGGAAATGGGATCAGATGATTGAAGACCAAAGGAGCAGTACACAATGAAGGGGAACTATTTACCTGTGACGATTCAACGAAGAGACCTGGGAGTGGCCGTAACACCTAGTCTAAATTCTGAGGCACATATAAATAGGATAACAACAGAAGCACACTCCATACTTACAAAAGTTAGATCATTATTCAGGAACCTAAGTAAGGAGGCATTTAGGGCGTTTTACACTGCTTATGTGAGACCAATCTTAAGAGTATACCGCTCCATCATGGAGCCCCCGCTTGAAGGAAAATCTGGAAAACCTGGAAAATCTGGAAATCTGGAAAACCACATACAAATATGGAAAAGGCTCAGAGGTTTGCGACGAGGCTCGTCCCAGAGTTACGAGGGATGGGGTATGAAGATTGACTGAAGGAACTGAACCTGACGACTCTAGAAAAAAGAAGGGAGAGATGCGATATGATAGGAACATATAAAATACTCAGGGGGATTGACAGAGTGGAAATAGACAAAATGTTCACACTGCATAATTACAAAACGAGGGGACATGGGTGAAAGCTGGAAACTCAGATGAGTCTCAGAGATGTTAGAAAATTTTCTTTTAGTATGACAGTAGTGGAAAAATGGAATGAGCTTAAGGAGCAGGATGTGGAAGCAAACTCTATTCATAATTTTAAAACTAGATATGATAGGGAAATAGGACAGGAGCCATTGTTATAAGCAGCCGATGGTTAGAAAGGCGGGATCTAAGAGTCAATTCTCGATCCTACAGACACAAATAGGTGAGTACACACATACACACGAGTGGGTACGCGATCAAGGAGGCACAAGTGGAAACTGAGTACCCAAATGAGCCACAAGGACGTTAGAAAGAACTTTTTCAGTGTCAGAGTAGTTAACAGATGGAATGCATTAAGCAGTGATGTGGTGGACGATGACTCCATACATAGTTTCAAATGTAGATATGATAGAGCCCAGTAGGCTCAGGAATCTGTACACCAGTTAATTGAGAGTTGAGAGGCGGGACCTAAGAGCCAGAGCTCAAATGTAACGTATTAGTTGTTTCTGTGAATGACTGTTCCTTTCATATCTGTAAATGATTGTAACTTTGAATAACGATGAAGTACCTTAATGGGTAGAACCTTAGGTGTACTTAGTACAGTGAGTATTTTCAATGTTATTTGGGAGTTGGCAGCTTTGTTTCTCCTTATATACTAATGCTGGCTCCTATGTACTGGGATACTCTTTCTTTGTTGATATCGTTTCCTCTTAATCGAGTGATGTATGTATACTTTATATCCTTGTATGAAGGGTGGTCTGATGTAGTCGCGTGTATTGAAAACAATTATTCTAAGATGTATTAGTTACATTGGTTCTTGGTTGGTAATTGTGTATCACTTGCAAACGGTTTTATATTAGAATTTGGAGTGTATGGGATGTGTGACCTCATGTTGATTGTAATGTGGCCTGTTGATGGCATAGCATCTGTTCATCTTATGTTTTGTATAATATTTTTGTTCCAGGTTCCTTAAGTGGCTCTGTTATTTTGTTTGTGAAATGATGTTAGGAGTGAGTTTTGGTGATTTATCAATTTTCTTTGTACATAATTATGTTATTTTAAAAATGAAGATAAAAAAAATACCAATGGCCATACCATTGCAGGTAAGAGTTACAAAGTTTTCTAGGGACAGAAATCTTCCAATTTTGAGGTATGTCCCAATTTTATTTTATATTCATATTGTATGCATTACTTTTACTCATTTCGTGTCATGACAGTTACTAACGTACATATTCTGCATTGCTCTGTTTCTCAGTGACCACAACACAGCAGTTGCAACATTAGGATCTGCGGATTGGTACAAGAATTCAACCAACTACGAACCACTTAGTTTGATAAAAGGGAGCAGAAGAACAACAGAAGTACACTTACATTGCATCAGCCTTGGATACCCATGTGCATGGAAAATCAACCCGTCCACTTAAAAATAACGTCACTTTTGGCTCGTATGCGCGATATGGCCAAATTTGGACGTAATTTGAAATGAAATCGACTCACAAAAGTGACGTTCTGTTCCGTTTTCTATTTGAGTCGTCCGGCGTACGCGGAGAGGTTATAAGAGGACACTTTAAAATAACGTTTTTCATAACGTTTTTAAACTTTATGAGAATTTCCTGCCCACCTAACCTATCAGAGGACCCTTAACTTACTGTTGTTGAAAAAAAAAATCCCAAATTTATTTGCATATTTTTTTCATTTTCAAATTATGTCCAAATTCGGCCATACAGGCAAACGGCCAAAAGCGACGTTCTTTTTAAGAGGACAGTTTGGGGAAATAGGCTTTCAGGTTCCAGAAGATGAGAGGAAATGGGCCGACAGACCACTGGTACATTATCTAATACAGTGCACAGTTACAATCCCAATAAGATTTCATCTTAGATTCAACAGAGCAGAAGAAGTTGTTAAACACATTGGGCAAAATCTTACTGAAGCGACCATACGAGTCATAAATACTCATACTCCGCGTAAGTAAAATAGAAACAAACAACACTTAGTGGGCAAGCCAGAGGGTTATAGCCCGTGCAGGAATTTCCCTGAAAAATAGAAAAAGAAAAAAGAAAAAAAGTTACTAATGCAGGAGACGACTGTTTTATGGTGTGCAACAGGGAATAGGTGTTACGATTGCCGTCTAGTAGCAGACCTCTCCGGCCTCAAGAGTCATTTATTACTGCCTTGTATGATCACAGACGCCCTAAACATTACCGTAAGTTAATAGGGAACGTGCATCTAGTGCGACTATGAGGAATATTTGGTTGTAAAGGTGTGAAGTGGGGAACCAAAACTTTTGCAAAATGGCGACGGGCGGTACATCCTGGAACTAGCTCGATGCAGCGACGCCGGCATCAAGGTCACGTAACGAAAGAGGTGAGTGGATAGTGGCCCAGGTAAACAATCAGACGAGGACGGTTGGCGCGACCAGAACTCCTGTGAAAATCTGTCAGATTTGTGATTTATGTGGCGAGTTAAATTCGAAAAGAAGTGCTCCGACCACACAACCTGGCGTCTGGGAACCTTTTGGTAAAGGTTAATAGGTGATTAGACAGTGAAGGGATCAGCTGAGGGTGTTTAGCGCCCAACAGCATGCCTGAAGTCATTCATATGGGAGTACCAAGTTCTCTTTTGACTATGGTAGATCAACGTGAATGAGAATAAGTTAACCGTGAAGTTCTGGAGGCAGTCCCGACTAGTTCAAAGGTTGGTAGAGGTTGTAAGCCTATGTGTTGGTCCACAAGAAGAAGCCATTCTGAAGAGGCTAGTGAAAATTGAACTAAGGCGACGGTATGAGAATGCTTTAATTAGCTTTTACCTGTGAAAAATCCAGTGACAGTCGTGATTATTATTATTAGTCAATCTGCAAGTAACCGGTGAACTAAGTGAATAAACGGTGATTATTATTGTTGGATAATCTGTGAGTAGCCAGTGAATTAAGTGGAAAGACAGTGGTATTGCATATGATCAAGACTAATTCAACCAGTGAGGACAGAAATATACTCTTCAACAGATATAGATACCAATGTATATCAGTGGTAGTAAATCGGTGCAGTTGGCATTGATCTGAGGGTACCAAGGAAGGTGGTACACCCCAGGTGGGGGGGGGGGGCGACAAGAGCCTGTGGGAATTCAACGTTGATGTTGACGGTGGACCTTCCCAAGACACGTCCCTCTAGTGCTATCAAAGGGACGGAGACATAGGAGGATTACATTGGAAGAGGACCTTAATGAATGATCTACACAACGTCCAGGATATTGTTGGAGGAATAAGAGGTGACCAACGATACGTGTGACATCACGGATAAGCTGAGGGAGCAGTGACGTCTACGGGAAGTTAAACAAAGCAAGGGAGTCTAGGCTTTTGTGGGAAACATCAGCAGCTGCTCTTAGATAAGTAATCTGTCCTCGCCATCCCTCTTTTGTTGATTAGAAGTTCTAAAGAAAACTGATATAATTTTATTCATATAATATTATGTGGCAGACTGCAATAGGATTCATATAATATTATGTGGCAGGCTGCGACTTCATATATACATATGAAGTCTTATATACATATAAGTTTACTTATGTTTACAATGAAGTGAGACAGTGAAGTAATATATTTAATGAAGAGAAGCCTAGTAATATTGAAAGGTTATTGCTGTTGAATGTTTTTTGTGATTCAAATAGAGACTAATTACAAATCCTCTTGTTTGTTTATGAGTTATATATTAATGTTATGAGTAAAATTAATTGCCTAGTTAGAGGCTAACAGGGACAAGCTACTATTTCCTAGTGTATATCTTTTCTCAGTAAATGTTTTGTTAATTTCAAAGGCTTTGTTTCCGTTGGCTTCCATTCCAATCTATGCCACGTCTGACTTATTTGAAAACCTAAGTATTGATATATTAACCACGGAGTGAGACAAATTTGGAAAGATCAGGGAGTGTAGCCTTATATCTTTTAGAGCTACTGTGGAGTGCAGAGACCTGAAGTTTTTTCCTTCGGCACAGGAGGAAGGTGATTACCCCGATAATTACTGAAAGAGCAGGGTGACCAGGGTTGTCACATATAATCACCTTGACACCTCACGCTCTACCTCGCACCCTCTAAGGGGACTGAGCACTAACCTAGTGAGTCCTCAGGGGAGATGTTGAGGTACCTGTCTTTTGACTGGTGCATGCGGGGGTTAAATGCTGACTTCAGTGCAAGGGTAGAGGAGTGCAGGGAAGAGAAAATGATACTCTCACTCTTGAAACCTGTTATAAGGAAGTGGGGCACTGTAGAGACCAGTGACATTATACCATCTGTGTCTCTCTCAGTAAGATACTGTTCCTTTTCTCCCTCCATAACACAGGGCAATTACCTGGTATGTTCTATGACAAAGGGTCCCTGTGAGGGGGTTTGTTTCACCTTTGTATTAAATATATAACTGGCAATTCTTGTTCTGACACTTGTATGTACTTCATCCTTTAACCCAGGTAAATCTTAGAGATATACATGTAACACAAAATGGTCATTAATGAAGCAAGTGAGGAAGTAGCTGAATGTGATAGTGTAGACATTATACACCCTGTTGACCAAACCACACACAAGAAAGTAAAGAGACGACGATGTTTCGGTCCGTCCTGGACCATTATCACAATCGACTTGGTAATGCTCCAGGACGGACCAAAACGTCGTCATCTTTTCATTTTCTAGTGTGTGGTTTGGTCAACATTTTTCAGCGACCTTATTGTGACTCCTCATCTGAATATACACCCTCATCACATCCTTCACAAAATACACCCAATACAATACAACCGACAACCTCTACACCCTCATAAGACACAGCATACAGCATTTGTCAACACCTCAGATCTTAATTGGTTGACACCCTAGTCCCTAACTGGTTGACATCTTGGACTTTAACTAGTCATCACGCTGGACTAGCCAGTCCATACCCTGAACCCTAACTGGCCCACACCCTGGACTAACACATGGTCAATAAGGTCAACCAGAACTTGGTCCACAACAAGCCAGTATTGCTCAGCTCATCGTATGTTATTATTAACGTCCTAATACCCTATCTTCAAAATGTTTATCGGGAATATACCTGGAGTGGGATCTGGAAGCTTATCTACTCCCCAATCCCAACCTCGGGCCAGGCTTGTCTTGTGATAGCTTGGTTTAACAGACTGTTGTTTGGAGTGGCCCGCATGTGGGAAAAATATCGGGATTTATATAAGAGGAGAACTACTTAGGACTTGTACTGTACTAAATTAAAAATTACTGTTTGCAAAATTAATACAACTAAAGTCACCAGCCAGGGTTGTAAATCGTAGCTCTTCTTGTCCTAATAACAGACTGGGCTGTAAGGGGCAGGTGGGTGAATGGGTGAATGGAGAAGTTGATTGGAGATCTTCAATCCACCTGCAGATAATTCAACACATCAGCTTGTATTGTTAATACAAGGATAAAATTATATAATTCAGTTCTATAACTGAACACAGGTTCTGTTTATATCAAGAACCTAAACATGGACATAGTCCAGCCTAGCTCTATAATTACAACAGCCAATATTCACATACTAATAAACACAATAATTTGCATTATAGAATATGACATATGTAAATATGCAATCAGAGGACCTTAAATGTGGTCAAAGTGCACTGGAATCTTGGTACAAGAATTTATATGCAATATGATAAACTGATATGATAAATTAAAGATAATTTAGTTAGCTATGGTTAACTTAATGTATGTGATGAATTATATATATACATATATATATACACACATATATATATATATATATATATATATATATATATATATATATATATATATGTATGTATATATATATATATATATATATATATATATATATATATATATATATATATATATACAATTTTTTATGAAAAAGTTTAGTCAAGCTTGACTGACTTTCAATGACTGAGTGTCCACATAGCATTGAAAGATTCAGTTGCTGAAAGATTAATCAAAATTTACTGAAATCTGGGGTATTGCTCCATTGCTCCACGCTGTAACGACAAACAGATTAATAGGATAGATTAAGGTTATACAAGCAAGCAATTGGCCAATCAACTCACTACAATAACACTCAATATACTTATGTTTTATCCAATTTGAGTGCCGGTGCCTTCTGACAAGTTGCCAGACTAGATAACCTCTCTTGTAGAGCTTAGGAACTTTATTTTTATGTTACAGCTTTGCGGTTTAATATTGTGGTAGCTTTGCTAGTTGATTATGTGCTTAATTGCGTTTGCATTAGGATACGATTAAGTGCGGTGGAGGCGGCCTCTGCTGTGAACCACTCTCTTCACTCGTACTTAGATAAAGTACTAGGAATTTTTCCTTATATATATAGTCCAGGTACTCCCCCAGTTTCTAGAGAGTAATCACTGGTGATAATGATAAGTTAGTGTGGTGCCCTTTACTGAAAATATTCGGAAGGCTCCGTTACGCGTTTGCACTGGTTGTAAACAAAACGATCTGCCCCGTGAGCTGCTCAGGATGCTTCCTTTCCGAACAAGCTCTGCCCTCCTCGCTAGGAAGGGGGTAGCCTTCAATGTATATTGATTGAATAATTGTATTGTCCAGACATATAATTGAGATAAGATGTGATTATAATATAATTAGATATAGGATTTAAAGATTATTGGTAGTACTTGATAGTACTCTGGATTCTTATTAAGGATTTGATTTAATCCTCACCAGAAATCGATTGATTATTCCACTAGATTTTAATTTAGATTTTGTTCTCGAAGCTTCTAGATCGTCGAGAAATCATGCACAGAGTCACGTAGGCACCATGGGCCCTTTGGTGTGCGTGATCATAGTGGCATTGTCATGTAGGATCCCGATGTAGGATTTTAATGAATCTGAAGTGATTCTGATATGATTCATATATGATTTTGATATGATATTGATATAATAGATAATAATTTCTTAGATAATAATGTTGATATAGTGGGGATAGAGTTTCACACACCGCAGGAACACACATCCACAACATCCTGCTTGATCCGGAACTTATTGTTAGAAACTCTCAATTTTCCTTGAAGAAGCCCACTTCTGTTCCCATAGTCCAGCTCGTGGGTTAGTCATTACCTATACTCTCGCACCCATCAACAACTCCGCACTCGGTTCGTGAGTATGCTCAATAGAAAGGACCTGTATGGTCTTTGATCTTGCAACTGAATGACTTACTTTTCCTCTCACGCCACGTCCAGGTGAGGCATGGCAACTACTCCAAAATTCCTAGAACCTAGGATCATGATCACCTCGTATCTTATGACACAGTTCCTAATGTAGGGGACACGGCAAAAGTCAGCAGCATCATTCACAATACTATTGGGTGATCTGAGCTCTGGTTACCTCTACCTAGCCTCTAAGTGTGATCTCACATAATGTGACTCTGACCTCGCTAATACAGTCCTTGTAACATTCTATAATCTACTCTTGCAGTTCTACTGACTAATGGATTCTGGGAGTTAAATATAATGTTTAGATTACTACACCTTTCCCACATGCCTGTGACCTCATGGTTGCCCTACATGTTTCTGCATAAATGCTTGTTCCCCATGCCTATGTTCTAAGGCCTGTTCTACATACCTATCCCCACATGAGTATCCAACGTGCCTGTGCCCATATGATTGTCCCACATGCAATTCCACGTATGACTGTCCCACATGCCTGAGACCAGATGCTTTCTTCTGGCAAGCCATGACATCTCTTATCATTCAGTTAGTCTTTTTAGGGAAGGCAAACACTTCATTTTTTTGCTACAATTAATAATATATTTTTTTAAGGTTAAAACAAAATTATAAATTATACAAGCTGCAATTTCTATATTATTTGCAACAAATAATATATATTTTTAATACAAGCTATACATAATTTGCTACAAATCAAACAAGCTGCAATATTGGTTACAAGAAATTAAATAGATTATAGAATATTTGTTACAAGAAATAAATATGTTGCTACAAGCAATAAATATTCTCATACATTATACAATATTTTGTGTTATAATAGCATGTGCTATATTGTGAATAGTTGTATTTACATTTTTATTCAAGCATCAATCGCGCATATATGGGGGTGAATGTGGTTGTCTATGTTGGTGGTAGTTCCGTGATGTAACTGATTGTACAGTTACGTGGGTAGTGGAGTGAGACTCCTGAGTGGTGTGAAGAGGCCAGTGGGTGGTAAACTCTGAAAAGTGGGTGGCTAGGTCAAAGTGGGTGTATAGGGACATTTATCAGGCAAGACACAGTAAGGGTTGGCGGGGTCCGGGTTGAAGACCAAGTCTCCTATGCAGGTGTTAACGGTGGCTGGCTGGCCGACGTAGCGACAGTCGAAGAACTGAGGCACACACGTCGTGCACATGGGGAAGTATCCCTTTGATGTACACGTCATAGAGTCCAGGCAACCTGGAGTGGTCGGTGTTGGAATGGTGGAAGTTGGGGTGTTCGTACTCGTTGCTGGGGTGGTCTTAGTAGTTGTTGGGGTGGTCACACTTGTTGCTGGGGTGGTCACACTTGTTGCTGGGGTTGTCGTACCCTTTGGTGTCGTGTCAGTTCCGGGAGCCGGGGTGACTTCACACAGTGTGTTACAATCAGCGCCGGCTACACATTTATGCTCAGAAACATCAAAGTTGGCTTCTGAAGGACAAGTACCGTGATGCAGGGGATCGACTGGCCCATCAGCGATGCAGTAGTAGAACTTGTGACAGTCGAAGGGGTCTTGGGTCTGCACCTCCCCGGTCTGGCAGTAGGCAACACATGGGTCGCTGCAGCACACGGATTGGCTCCCACTGCAGGTTTGGGCGACGCTGTCAAAATAAGGTGTGACAGTGGGACATTCAAAGGGCCCTAGAGTACTGCCGCCCGTACAAATGTAATAGCTGCTGCAATTCGTTGTGTCAGGGAACGTGCCCGGGTCGCTTTTGCATGTTGTAGGACAAGGGAGTAGCTTGCAGGTATTTGTACATGGGAGGGCACCAGTACAGTCATGGGTTGAACTGTTGAAGGATGTACCAACCGGACAAGGGAAAGAATCGGTTGACGATTCAGTGTCGCTTATACATATGTAATAACGAGTACAGTCATAAGGATCCACAGTCTTACTCCGAGGAGCCAAGTCAGTACACACCGGGTCACAGGTCCCAGCAGAGACCCTGGTGACGCAGAGCAACGCTGCCACCCACGCCACCTGCACCAGAGATCCACCATGTTAATATTGTCAGTATTATAGCTGTCAATTATAATTTTATAGTTTTGAGTATTGTTATTGTCAGTGATGTTATAGTTGTTAGTGTTGTTATAGTTGTAAGAGTTATAGTTTTCAATGTTATAGTTAACATTGTTATAATTGTCATTGTTGTCATAGCTGTTAGTGTTATAGTTGTGAGTATTGTTATAGTTGTTGGTGTTATAGATGTTAGTGTTGTTAAAGTTGTCAATGTTATAATTTTCAGTGTTGTTATAGATGTCAGTGTTATTGATGTTATTGTTATAGTTGTCAGTGTTATAATTGAATGTGATGATATAGTTGACAGTGTTATAATTGAATGTGATATTATAGTTGTCAGTGTTGTTATAGCTGGCAGTGTTGTTATAGTTGTCAACGTTGTTATAGTTGTCAACGTTGTTATAGTTGTCAGTGTTGTAATAGTAGTCAGTGTAATATTTGTCGGTGTTATAACTGTCATCGTTGTTATTGATATCAATGTTGTTATAGTTTCACTGTTATTGTTGTCAGTGTTCTTATAGTTGTCAGTGTTATAGCTGTTACTGTTATAGTTGTTAGTGTTACATTTGTTAGTGTTATAGTTGTTAGTGATATATTTGTTAGTGTTATAGTTGTTAGTGTTATATTTGTGTTGTTATAGTTGTCAGTGTTATATTTGTGTTGTTATAGTTGTCAGTGTTATATTTGTGTTGTTATAGTTGTCAGTGTTGAAACAACAGGGATATAACAAAGAAGTTTCGTTATACCAAAATACCAAATATTCCAATATTATGAAACGTTTGGCCTAACAATTATATAATGTATTATATATTTCATAATATGGATTGTGATAATTACACATTCGTAATGATAAATAATAGTTTGAGTAAAATTAAATAATATTATAGAAAAGTTTAATTAATACCCTAATGAACTGTCATTTAAATTTGTTCGTAGGGCAATAATATAGTTTTAAGAGATGTTTTTACACCCAAAGTGTTATTAACCCGTGGAATTGCCTACAACTCAAAGTCGTATATGCCGAGATATTTCTCCAGTTCAAAATCCAGGTAGAAAAAATCCTCAGGAATAATAGGGAGATCTTTGAAAAGCCCCCCGGCTTCCTGTCCCCGTGAAGCTATTAGAAAGATGGTGGGCCCTCAGGGAAAAGATTTATTGCTTTTTCGGTTTCTGGTGAAATTGATAACACAAAAAAGTGTCTCTGATCTCTTAATTAATTCAAGTTAGTTAAACATTTGTTTGAGTTTGATAAATTTAATTCAAATAATTCGTACTGTTGATTGTATTCGGATACTTGATTCGTCAAAATACATTAATATTTTCAAATAAGGCATCGGTGAACAATGATTTTATGACACTTTTTTGAGACATATTTTTGTAATTTTGACAATAGTGTACAAAATTTTTTTAATTGCCTGCAACATCCTAAAGATGTTTAAAAAGTGCATTAAAAAGTTCTTCAATTTTGCAACTTGCATTTGGCCACAACTGTGAACTTCCTTTTAGACTAACATTTTCTATAAACGCAATAGTGTTTTAATTTATTTCCTTCAAATTTAAAAATTTGCGGCATACTTCGATTAATTCTAATTGATAAAGGTAAACTATTTCTGTATGGTCACGTTAAGGAGATATACTGTTTGTATGGTCAGGTTAAGGAGATATACTGACAGCCCTAAAAATGATAGACACAAGAGTACCTGTATACATATATATGAAACATTTAACTCTAAAAATTATCAGTAACGTGATTATGTAATCTAAATATATCACATGTGGATATTCTTACCGATAGCGACACCTGCAGCAGCCGCATGGTCATATTGAAGACTGTACAGCTGATATGTGACGCTAATGTGGTGCAGCTGGTCGTTCGTCTAACTGTGGCTTCTGCTGTACTTGTGTCGCTGCCGGTGGTGCCAGAGAGGTATACGTTGGAGCAGATGTGTTATGGTGCCAGGAGCAGGTGTGGTAATGTAGATGGTACAGGTAGGCTGTAATAGATGCAGGGGTGAAGTTGTGCTTTGAACAAATGTGCTCTGTTCACTTGTGGAAGCTTGCCGTGGATGTAAGTGTACTGCTGCTCCTGCTGCCTTTCAGCCAACACTTATACCCCCAACCCTAATCACAGTGACCTAGTTAAATACATGGATGAGGAACCTATTGAGGCCAAGCAAATACAAGGAAACAGTTCTGGGAACTAATTATTTATTGCCAGATAAAGTTTTTGTGACAAAAATTTAATTTTTCTGTTCTCCTCTATCCCGCAGATTCATTGTAAATACGATATCTGGGTTACTTCCATATCAACCATCTTTTCAGATAGACCAAAACTAATTAATTAGTAATTTGTTCACTTATCTTCCATTCAGTTAGTACCTGCTGCAATATACTACATATAAAAAACTATTGTATATTAACTGCGGTTCACATTTTGTGCTATCAAAATGCTTCTCACAAAAACAGAGAAATGAATATTATACTAACCTACCTTAGGCCTAACCAAACGTATCATAGGGTTAACATAATGTATATTAATGCAGTGAATATCTGCACTATGTAAAACCTTGTATACATTTGGTGTGCCCTGCGTTAGGTTAGGTTGTTTTGGTCTTAATTTGTTGTTCCTTGGTTGCAGTTTCTGTTTTTGTGAAAAGCATTTTCAATAGCACAAAATATGGACTTGCTTGTGTACAAAGATTGGAGTATTTATCCAAATGCCTTATAAGTGGCTTTATAAACTGTTGTATTGGAAGACGAGTTGCGACTTTTTCACTTCACAAATTCCAATCGTTTTAATCTTTGTTATTACACCGACTTTGCAAATACCACATATGCTCCTTCAAACAACATACCCGCTCATATAAACAACAAATATTCCCCTCTAAGAACCTCATATTCTTCTCCAATCACCACATATGCTATTCTATATAAATATAGACCACAAATGCTATTGATAACTATAGATTCAAACCTTATATATGAAATACACTAGCTATATGCAAGAAGTAGTTGATGCAATGGTTGTTGTAGTTGGAGACACGTTAGTTGGAGCAGTGGCAACATGTGCTTCATTACTATGTTCTCCCAGACATTATCTCCTACAATAACGACAACATCACCACGAGGGCTGACAAATTTCCCGATAGTTACTCAATGGTACCGTACTCTTGTCCTCAATAATGGTGTTGAAACCCGTGTGCGCCTCTGGCCTAGATAATCACAGCACCTCGGAAGGAACACTTGCGAACTTCTCAATAGATTAAATATAACAAGTATCAGCGATTTAAAAAAAAAAAAAACTCTTGTTACTTTGCTAATGTGAGAGTTTAACACTTAAATTACAGAATGGGAATTCTCTGTCCAGGGAATTATACACAACATAAGTTAGCTGAGTTGTTTACAAATGCTGCCTTGATAGGTTATGTGGAATGTCCAAAATGAAAGCAGTAGCAGTAGCTGACTTAGCGTATCTTTATTGTTATTGTTACAGAAGATAGTGCTCAAAATATATATTTTTGTATGTGAAATCCTAAACCATAATGACATATGCATTAGTGAGATGCATATGTCCTTATTTTAGGGAATCAGAAAGTTAAAATCCCATAACCATGACTTTGAAGATCTATTGGCCAATGAGGCTTGCAAGAAAGAAATACTGACACTGACTATGAACAATGCAATTATAAAAAGATTTACAAGTACTAAGAAATGTCCAAAGATCTGAAAACTGCAGTAGTTATAGCTATGAAGATAGCTTTATGTTATTTAGAACTGACATGAATTGAGACTGGTCTGCGGAGTGATTGGATTTACTGTTCTATGCCAGGCGTCTGGTCAGAGGAGCACCTAGACAGGTGGTCGTAATCGTGTTTTGGTAGTGGCCAAACTTTTTGTGCTAATCAATGTTCGTGTCCGAGCTGCGATACGACATTTAACTTTGTGTCAATAAGAGGAGTCAGACATATTGGATCTGGTTATTCCCTAATTAATTTGAACATGAATCACACCAACGATACAAGAATGAAGCAGTCATTGGGAACTACGGTGGAATTTAGAGATAATTAAATTTTGGTTTAATTTAAGTGAGTGAGTTATAATTTGGCAGGACGAGAAAAGAACGCGTGATCCACATAACGTTTATTCAACAACAAACAATGACGTCACCGGGTATAGGAGCTATGTATTCAAATGAGCACAGGAACTTAATGTTACAAACTTAACCTTAAGTGACCTTAATCCTACACATAATTTAATCCTAACATTCCTCGCCTTTTAATTAAACTCTTCCCCTTCAGGTTAAGTCTCTCAGGCAGTCGTATGATTCTTCCTAATTTTCTCAACTGGTGCTCAAGGCCTGTTTCTTCTGGGGAACCGTCTTCTGAATTACTAACTGCAGAATCCATAGGATTAACTGTATCCACATTTCCCTCTTTTGACCATTGCTCTGCCTCTCTGTCTCCAGCCTGTTAGAATCTGGTCCGTGCCTTTTGCAAATCGATAGCAAGACAAATAGTAAAAACGTGAGATAATAATTGTTCCCACCACATGTGTTAACCCAGCAGATACAACATATTTCCTAAGTGTTCATCAGCGTCCATCACTAACATCTGTTTGTGTATTGCTACGAAAGTAATCTATTAGCCGGCCGGCCGAGCGGACAGCACGCTGGTCTTGTGATCCTGTGGTCCTGGGTTCGATCCCAGGCGCCGGCGAGAAACAATGGGCAGAGTTTCTTTCACCCTATGCCCCTGTTAGATAGCAGTAAAATAGGTACCTGGGTGTTAGTCAGCTGTCACGGGCTGCTTCCTGGGGGTGGAGGCCTGGTCGAGGACCGGGCCGCGGGGACACTAAAAAGCCCCGAAATCATTTCAAGATAATCTCAAGATAACGCAGGTAATGATTGTGATTACCTGGCTCTCACAGTGAACATACTTCATACACCCATCTCAGATGGAAGGATTGGTATGAGAGAGAATTGCATATACATTGATAATGTAAATGATGTATTTGGTAATGTATTGAATGTATGATAGTATTGTATGTTGGTGTATGTATACTGTATAGTGTAGAAGGGTATCGGGGCTTGTCATCAGTGGAAAGGTTATGTTCCTGTGCTATACGTGTGCGTCTGTGTGAGTGAGGCAGCAAGAAACGTGTTCAGTGGGTGTTGCCAGCTTGTGGAATCATTATTACATAATGTTTATTTAAAGCCAATTACGAACATTTATGCTTTTAGTTATATTATTAGAATGCGTGAAACATTATGTTAGTATGATTTTGTCTTGTTTGAAAGTGGTTACTTTCAAAGGTATTATACTAGTTAAGAATAATAGTAATCTTTTGGCAACCCTTCGTAAGTGGAAGATGGGGGTGGGGTGGCGGGGGTTGTAAGCCAGCAGAGCTTCAGTAGCTGGCTGGGGTCTGTTCTGGGAACATGTAGTTCTACCTAAAGTTAAGTCACGTAATTGTTTTCTTGTTTTAGTGTAGGTGATAGTTATCTGAGGAGACATACATTGTTATAGTCATACCTTGAACTAGGATTATATTACAGTGATTATATGTCCCCGCGGCCCCGAAGACCGGGCCGCGGGGACACTAAAAAAGCCCCGAAATCATCTCAAGATAGGAGGGATTAGCAAGTATTTCCCAGTGGACAGATGAATTTCTGAGTGAGATAACTTTATTTCGGCCCTCTCTGTGGACTTAAGTGTTTCCCGCCTACTGCCACCTCACCCATCACGTGTGTCACACCCAGAGTGAATCGCACTTGCCACCACCACCCTGTGTAAGGTTGTCACCAACCACCCAGCTGCTTGACGCAACAAGTAACACTTTCCCAGCAAACATTTTCTCGTTTTCTAAACCATTTAAAACGTAATTTTATTGTTTTATTGACGTTTTAAATTACGTGTTATCACTTTTTTTGAATTTGTAAAAATCATGATAAAACGTGAGATCATAATGCTTTAATAACGCTTTTTTTATTGTTATGATATAACGTTTTAGAGCAAAGATTTTTAAAACGTTAATTCTAATTATTAATTATTGGAATTATTAGGTATAGTTATCTTTATTGCATTTAGAAAGATAGAGACAGCCTGAGAGAAAAGGAGAGTGATGCAGAGACAGAAAAACAGGAGAGAAACAAATGGAGAGACACAGAAGAAGATAGGAAAGAAACAAAGAGAGAGTGAGGTTCCACTGACTGACAATCCCCCCATGTGCCTCTTACGAGGGCTTGCCGAAAGATTAATAATATTCTTAACTAGTATAATATCTATGAAAGTAACCACTTTCAAACAAAACAAAATCATACTAATAATGTTTCACACATTTTAATAATATAACTAGAAATATAAACATTCGTAATTCTGTACTCGGATACATATCAACACATATCTCTCAGGCAGCTATCCAAAATTTCTTCTCCTTTCACCAGTCAGCCCGAAAGATGTTGTGTCCATCATACACTCACTAAAAACCAATGCTGGGAACATCAGTGAAATCCCATCCATTGTATACAAGAGCGCCTCCCACGCCCTTGCGCCGCCCATAGGTCTGCTGTTCAACAAATTCCTTGAGTGTCATACCTTCCCTGATATCATTAAAAAAAGCAAGAGTAAAGCCAGTTCATAAAGGAGGTAATCCGGCAGACATAAACAATTATAGACCAATATCAAATCTACCCATACTATCAAAAATATTTGAAAAAAATATCTACAAACAGCTCTACTCCTACCTCGTAAAATTCGACATACTTAGCCCCTGTCAGTTTGGCTTCCGCTCCCAAAAGAGTACCAACGATGCAATTATTAGTCTCCTTGATATAATTTACTCAGCCCTTGACAAAAATGAGTTTCCGATTGGACTCTTCATTGACCTGAGAAAGGCCTTTGATACTGTTAATCACAAGTACCTCTTACGTAAACTCCATCATTATGGAATCCGAGGCCAAGCACCATACTATATCCAATCATATCTTAGTGATAGACACCAGTGTGTAGTCATCAATAATGTAACCTCTCCCACTCTACCAATAACCGTTGGAGTGCCACAGGGCAGCATCTTGGGACCTCTCCTATTTCTTATATATATCAATGATCTGCCTAATGTCACTAACATTCTGAAACCTATATTGTTTGCTGATGATACTACCCTCATCTACTCTAACCCCAACCCACATACACTAAATAATGTTGTTAATAATGAACTAAAAAAACTCCACTTATGGATGTCAACCAACAAACTAGCACTTAACATAGAAAAGACCTACTACATTTTATTTGGATGCAAATCTACAAATGCAATTCAGCTTCAGATAGATAACGTAAACATTAGTAATAAAAATGATGGAAAGTTTCTTGGCCTATTCCTAGACAAGAGACTTAACTTGAGCACCCACATACAACACATAACTAAGAAAGTCTCTAAAACAGTTGGGATACTCTCCAAAATCAGATATTATGTACCTAACTCTGCTCTCATCTCTCTATATTATGCACTAATCTATCCCTATCTTAATTATGGTATCTGTGCATGGGGTTCAACCACTGCAAACCACCTTAAGTCCATCATCACCCAGCAAAAATCTGCTATCAGAATTATAACAATTTCTGCTTTCAGACAACACTCAGCCCCCTTGTTTAACTCCCTAAACATGTTAAACATAATCTCTCTCCACATATTCTCTTGTGTCAACTACATTTACAAAGCCCTGTTCTTAAATGCAAATGCTGCTCTGAAACTCTCCCTGGACAGATGTAATAGCACCCATTATCACCACACCAGAAATATATATCTCTTTGATATCCCCAGAGTCAAACTTATTCTGTGTAAACACTCTAAGCAAATAAAGGAACCCAGTCTATGGAACTCATTCCCTAATGAATTGAAAAGCTGTCCAACTTTTGCGTCATCTATATAATTAAAAATGGAAATGTTCGTTTGTTCAAAATCGTTAATCTCCAAAAGTTCTACGCCGATTACTTTGAAATATTCACACAATGTTCCATACGCATCCAAACAGGTTTTTATATACATATTATATAGATGTCACGTCTGTGACGGAAAAAAATGCTTCTTCATGTGAAAGAAATCTTCGAAACATCTTTTCAGATTGCTTTGAAATTTTTACATGACGTTGCATTCGAATAGGCATGCGTTTTTACATATACCTACTATATACATGCCTTACCTGTGAAAGGAAAAAGCGTGTTTTTATTTTTAAGACAGCGCCATCTGTTGGATGTAAGAGCAAAACATGCAGTAATTTGCCAAAGTTCTTCACCAATTGCTTTGAAATTCTGACACAACCTTTCATTCGAATCTGCGCATGTTTTTAAATACCTACTATATTGATACCACACCTGTGACAGATAAAAACATTTTTTTTCCAAATACAATGCCATCTGTTACACATAATAGCAACGCACACGCACAAATACTAAATATGTTACGAATTTCATTTCAATGTTTCCGATTGCATTGATAAATTTAATTTTCATAGATTTCGATTTATTTTAATTTTTAATGAATTATTTTGTGTGACATTGTGTTGGAATTGAGCTGTGTTGTTTACCATACCGTTCATTTCATATGTATAAGTATAAATGCCACATCTGTGACAGGTAAATTTTTTTCATAAATAGCGCCATCTGTTGCACGTAAGAGCCACACACATTATACTAAATATGTTGCGATTCCATTTCAATGTCTTCGATTGCACTGACAAATTAAATTTTCTTACATTTCGATTTAATATAATTTTGATTTAATTATTTTGTGTGACATTGCATTGAAACTGAGCTATGTTGTTTACCATACTGTTCATTTCATAAGTATAAGCATAGATGCAACACATGTGACAGGTAAAACCATGATTTAAAAAAAAAATCCAGCGCCATCTGTTTCACATAAGAGCAACTCACGCTATACTAAATATGTTTCGATTCCATTTCAATGTTTCTGATTGCACTGATAAATTGAATTTTCATTGATTTTTATTTATTTTCATTTTGATTTAATTATTTTGTGTGACATTGCCTTGGAATTGAGCTGTGTTAATTACCATACCGTTCATTTCGTGAGTATGGTTTATTTTTTATATTTTTAATTTGTTTTTCATTTCGTTGTTTTAACTGTTCTTATTTTTCAGTGATGGAAACATCAGATCATTGGATGTTCCCAATTTTCTGATGGTAACATCAGATCATTGGATGTTCCCAATTTTCTGATGGTAACATCAGATCATTCGGGAATGCATGGGAGAACAGAGTGGGGAATGGTAGGGAGGACGAGGGGACGGGAGTGGGGGATTGTGAGGAGGACGAGGGGAACAGAGGGGGGGATATTGAACGGGAGGAAGAGGGAATGGGGGAGTCAGGGATACCTTACCTTGAGGTTACCTTGAGGTGCTTCCGGGGCTTAGCGTCCCCGCGGCCCAGTCGTCGACCAGGTCTCCTGGTTGCTGGACTGATCAACCAGGCTGTTGGACGCGGCTGCTCGCAGCCTGACGTATGAGTCACAGCCTGGTTGATCAGGTATCCTTTGGAGGTGCTTATCCAGGGATGATGCGGACGAGGGGACAGGGAAATGGGGAACGGTGGGGTAGACAGAGGGACCGGAGAGTTGGGGATGGTGGAGAGGAAGAGGGGATAAGGGAGAGGGGGGAATGGTAGGGAGAACGAGGTGACAGGGGAGTGGGAGATGATGGGGGAGGAAGAGGGGACGGTGGAGTGGGGAATGGTGGGGAGGACGAGGGGACGGTGGAACGGAGAATGGAAGGGAAGACGAGAAGACAGAAGAGTGTGGGATGGTGGATAGGACAAGAGGACGGGGGAGGGGAGGACCAGGGGATGGGGGAGTGGGGAATGGTTGGGAGGACGAGAGAATGTGGGAATGGGTAAGGGTGGGAAGACAAAGGGATGGAAGAGTAGAGAATGGTAGGGAGGACTGGGGGAGAGGGGAAGGTTGTTGTGGCTCAGCAACGCACATGTGTTGCTGAGCCACAGCAACGTGTGGCCGGGTACAGCTAGTTCAGAAATAAAATTAAAAAGTACCTAATTTCATCTTCAAAGTTTTTCACCTTGTTGCTTTAAAATTGCACTGTATCTATTGCTACCAATTCTCCCAATCTTTATGTACCCAATCCGAACATCTTTACCATTGTGATCATTGCTGTCTTCTTATATGTGCTATCAATCTGCTGTATGGTGCCTATTAATCTTGTTTAAATTACTAGTCAAGCTGTCAATGTAATCAATCAGAGCTTTAATATACCAATGTGCTTTAACACAGGGACTCAAGTATGAGTGGGGTATATGCTGTGGCGTTTGCTGCATCACTTGCAAGTGGTGTAGATCCGGTGAACCTCGTATGATGTGCAGAATATGAGAACATCTTCAAGAGAACTTTAAAGGAAAGTGTCTCATCTCATTCCCTGCAGCTCAGACACTGAGAAGAAAACGAATCATCCGGTCATGCTCGATGGAAGTGTACTGCATTTGCAGAAAGCCAAATGATTTGAAGCTGATGGTATGCTGTGACCGTTGCAATATCTGGAACCATGGATCATGTGCAGGTGTTATAGAATGTAATGATGATTCGTGGATTTGTTTCTTGTGCGCTAGCAAGTTGTGAATTATAATTTAAAATACTTAATTAATACATTATTATTATTATTATTATTATTATTATTATTATTATTATTATTATTATTATTATTATTATTATTATTATTATTATAACCTTACCAAATGCTTTGCTGAATCAAATAATGTTATTACTTTCAATGTGTTACAATAGCATAATTAAGTGCTGCAAGTGTCAGGTCTTTTATATAGTCGGTATTTGTTATATTCTGTACTCTTTTTATGTTATTTAAATTTCAAATAAAAATAGTTTTTAAAGTATGTATCTTAATAAATTTGAACCTTATATTATTTAACATCAACAAATTAGATTTTGAATGTTAAAACCAATTTCAACCAATTAAAGGATTTATCCTTTAATGTTAAAAATTGTTCAAACTGAAATAAATATATAACACTGTACGGTACAGTTGTGTTTAATTATGTTTTGCGATTCCTTTCGAAAAAGTATTTGTGCACCAAGTACTACTAGGTCATTATGAGATATGCTGAATGTTGTCAATATACCATCTGAATACGCCTCACTTTGCGTTAATCATTGGACGTCCTAATGATTAAGGTCCCCAAAAGGACTTAATCAGACCTCAGTGGATATTTTTACTCTCCCTCCCTCTCTCTCTCTCTCTCTCTCTCTCTCTCTCTCTCTCTCTCTCTCTCTCTCTCTCTCTCTCTCTCTCTCTCTCTCTCTCTCTCTCTCTCTCTCTCTCTCTCTCTCTCTCTCAGAGCATCCCCCTTATGTGTTGTATGTGGGTGCTGAAGTTCTGTCTCTTGTCTATGTATAGGTGAAGGAACTTTCCATAATTGTTATTGCTAATGTTTACTTGTAATACTGGGTATACATCCGGTGTTCTTACCCTCGACCGCAGAGAGGGTAAGCCGCGGTCGTATGGTCTGAAACCCACAAATATTTACAATGGGGGGAGGGGGGGGGGGTGGATAACATTTCCTCTTCAAGCACGCGCACACAAATGAACTATGTTCCTAAACTGGAAGCACTCGTACAACATAATTTACATGATTTCTCAGGATTAATATACTTCTTACCAGTATATATACAGTATAGTACCTAGGAGGTTCTCTTCAATGATATCTAAGATAATTAAAAGAACCCAAGCAAACTACTGTGGAAATGTGCAAGAAAAACATATCAATTGTGACACTAGCTCTCCACATATGGCATTTGCTTAATTTAGAAACTGTACTTGTGGTCGATCTCGAACACATGTTGTTGATGTGACGATGTGTTATGAATTTTGTGGCTAGCTCCTCAAGATGGTAACTTGCTTAGATAAATAGATTGTGTGTTCAGTCCCTGAACCCATTATGTGATAAAATAACTAAACTAAAAACAATAGTATGGCGACGAAACCTGAACTGCATAATGTAAATAGGGATTAACCAGAAAAAGTTATAGGTGAAGAATTCTCATTATCTGCTGATGTAGACCTGACCAAATGTAAACTGTGTCAACAAAATTATTCGCACACCCTCCGTCACTATGTGATGGAGTGCGAAAAGATACGTGAATTTAGAGACAATTTTATAACCAATGTTCCAGCGATGTGTCAATATTTCATTCAAAATGAACTGCTACCAGAAATTTTAGCCAAATATCCCCAGTTTGCTAACTGTAGGTAGTAACTAAGTGATTGTAACCTATCCACCGCTGCCCACTGGATGGGGGGCGGTGTGCAGGACAAACATATAAATTTTGACACTAGCTCTCCACATATGTCAGTTGTTTAATTTAGAACCTGTCCTTGAGGTCAATCTCGAACCCATTGTTGATGTGACGACTTATATTGAATTTTGTAACTAGCTCATCAAGATTGTAACTTGCTTAGCTAAATGAATTGTGGGGTTCAGTCCCTGAGCCCATTATGTGCCTTTGTAACCCTTTCCACTACCGCCCACAAGATGGGTATTGGGTGCATAATAAATGAATTAAACTAAAAAAAACTGAAGAATAACACCAGGTAACTGTAAAGCTGCCGCCCAGTTGGGTGGGTGTGGAGCAAGACTAGTAACTGTGCGACTCCTCATAGATGTAAAGTGCCTTGTATAGTGACTGTTGTGAGCCTCTTGTTGAATCACTTGTGACACAAAAGATTACTGATGTGTGTATTTGTGTGGGTGATTAGATATGTATGTGTATGTATATTTGTATACGTATGAATATGTACATGTATGCATAAGTATGTGTACATTAATAATTTTGTAACTAGCGTCAAAACATTGTTATATGCTTAGCTAAACGAACTAGAGAATTCAGTTCCTGAACCGATTATGTGCCTCTGTAGTCCTTTACACCACCGCCCACGGGATGTGTATTATGGGGTGCATAATAAAGAAAGAAAATGAATGGACCGAACCCCACAATTCATTTAGCTAAGCAAGTTACAATCTTGATGAGCTTGTTGCAAAATTCACTATAAGTCGTCACATCATAAATAGGTTCGAGATCGACCACAAGTAGTGCATTACATAATTTATCAGTATTGTGCAGCCTGTGATCCCCGCCTGGCTGGATACTGATACCTAGGTAGTTTTCATGTGTCCGGACACCGGCGATAAGGTGGTATTATTTATTTAACTTAAGAGATATATATTTTTAAATGTTGCCACATTAACGGCTACATCTTCCTTTCTTCTGACATATAGATTTTTAAGATTAATTAAAATATATGGAAACTAATTATACAATTTATTGGCTGGTGTGCAGGGCTTCACACTCTCAGAGCTAGCCATAAAGTAACTATCAAAACGCATATATCTTCGTTTTCACTTCTTTCTACCTTTCTGATGACATAAATACTTTCGTTAATTACAATATCTAGATCAAATTAACATTGATTTTCAAAAGGTTGTATATTTTCCATCAATGGAGAGCATCAGCCAAGAAGCCTTCTTTAAAATATGAATATCTTTCCTCACCCAATAAGATCTAATCTCTGAATAAAACGCAAAAAAAAAACGACTTGATTGTAACCTATCCACCGCTGCCCATTGGATGGGGAAGAGGAGGTTATAAGTAAGATAAACATATCAATTGTGACACTAGCCCTCCATATATGTCAGTTGCTTAAATTATAAACTGTACTTGTGGTCGGTCTCGAGCCCATTGTTGATGTGACAATGTGCATTGACTTTTATAACTAGCTTATCAAGATTATAACTTGCTTGGCTATATGAATTGTAGGGCTCAGTCCCTGAGCCCAGTATGTGCCTCTGTAACACTCCACTATCGCTCATAGGATGGGTATGGGGTGCATAATAAATGGACTAAACTAAGCTCTGGCTTTTTGATAACATATACAATTATTAGCTTTATTTGTTAATCTCAATTAATTAAACAATATATCACAGAGCCTGTAGGGTTCGGTGAGATGAGCGAAGAGACATGGGAGATTTTACATAAGTACAGTACATGGTAGTTTAAGTAGCGAACGCATGTCAACGAATAACGGGTATATATAACAAAACTATTGTCCTATGAAGTCGATTTAACTTCCAAACATATATTTTTTAATAAATGTTAAATGTTTTCTGGCTAGTTATGTAAGATTTTATTAAAAATACGTATTCTACTTGTTAACATTAAAATTTAAATTTGTGATAATTTGTGCAGAGAAGTGCGACAACTGGATATGCCAACAAACACTTTCCAAACAACGATATATCTTGGATAAGTCGCTCCACAACATTGACGCTTGGACCGTCGACTTCCTTTGGTGCTACTTATTTACTTATTTCATAATGAAATTATAATAGTTTGGAGTAAATATATGTTTTCTCATGTTCTGCATTCAGCACCCACATTATAGTGAGTAAATATACCATATTACTTCATTACTTAAATAATGCTAGGAGGGTTTGAGTAGCTTTGGGTCTTTAGTGGACAGAATCTCCAATAGATGGGGCGAGAGTCGCCCCCATCTCTCTCTCGCCCGAGCAAGAGTCGAAACTTAATTTAAAATTGATATATCTTTGTTCTCGAACATGATATATTTCATTTGGTCCAATCATAATAATGTTCATATCTCGGTCTTTCTGGAGGCATATAAGATTTTAGGCTTTATTAGCGTATCTTTGTTAACTACACAATATATCGGCAAGTGCGTAGGCGTCTACACTCCATGCCCGACAAGCTACTGAGCGCTACTATAAAAACATATGTATCTTCACTTGAGCTATTAATATGTATATTGTACTGTATTTAAAATGAAGCTCTTATTTCTATCTTGCTTAAGACATATAAAACATTTGTGTTTATTAACGAATTTACGTGAAATAAACATTGATCTGAGAGAGAGTTGCTCTGTCGTTCAGTCTGTACGGGGTGGGAGCTCCGTAATTTTTAAAATACATGTATCTTCATTAGAACTTTAAATATGTCTATGGTAAAGTGTTTAAAGTGAAGCTTATATGTCTGCCTTTCTTTAGACATATAAAACATATATGTTTATTAACGAATTCACGTGAAATAAACATTGTTCTGAGAGAGAGTTGCTCAGTCGATCAATCTGTCCGGGGTCAAAGCTCGGCTATTATAAAAGTACACGTATCTTCGCTTTAAATTTAAATATGCCCATGGTAAGGTATTTAGAATGAAGCTTATATTTATATCTTTCTTGTGACATATAAAACTCTTACGTTTATTAAGGAATCTGTGTGAAATAGGCATGGTTCTGAGATGAATGCTGCGGTTTTCGAGCTCGACGAGCAATGAAAACTGCCCCTTATATAAAACTACAAATATCTTCGGTTTTACTTAAAATATTTATCTGGTAGAGGTTTAACATACAGTACGCGTTTTTGTCTTTCTTCTGACTAATAAATAATTTTGGTTTAATAAGTCATCAAGATGTTTTCAACAATATTTCACATGTATATCACGTGAACAATGTATTTCAACAATACAATACAACAAATACACACATTGGTACATTATTGCAGAGGCACTATACTATATACATATATATATATATATATATATATATATATATATATATATATATATATATATATATATATATATATATATATATATATTAGTATATTTTGGTAGCAGTCTTTCCTGTAGACATATATTATTAAATATGACCGAAAAAGTAAGATTAATAATTCTAACACGAATTTTCTCAATCTTTCGTACATTACGCTTCACTGTTGGAGGTAAATCAAAAATCACTTCTCCAAAATTCATTTTTATTTCTAGTCTGACGCGACACGGGCGCGTTTCGTAAAACTTATTACATTTTCAAAGACTTCACAAATACACAACTGATTAGAACGTATCTCTGATTTTATATCTACATTTGAGTGAGGTGGGAAGGGTGATGTGGCATTAACACAAGACAGAACAGGAGGGGATATTAATAAGGTATTAAAAGTATCAACACAAGACAGAACAGAAACAATGGGTATTGAATAGAAGTGTTTGTAGAAAGCCTATTGGTCCATATTTCCCGATGCCTCTATATTGGAGCGGAGTCTTGAGGTGGGTAGAATATAGTTGTGCAACAATTGGCTGTTGATTGCTGGTGTTGACCTCTTGATGTGCAGTGCCTCGCAAACGCCAAGCCGCCTGCCATCGCTGTATCTATCGATGATTTCTGTGTTGTTTACTAGGATTTCTCTGGCGATGGTTTGGTTATGGGAAGAGATTATATGTTCCTTAATGGAGCCCTGTTGCTTATGCATCGTTAAACGCCTAGAAAGAGTTGTTGTTGTCTTGCCTATATACTGGGTTTTTTGGAGCTTACAGTCCCCAAGTGGGCATTTGAAGGCATAGACGACATTAGTCTCTTTTAAAGCGTTCTGTTTTGTGTCTGGAGAGTTTCTCATGAGTAGGCTGGCCGTTTTTCTGGTTTTATAGTAAATCGTCAGTTGTATCCTCTGATTTTTGTCTGTAGGGATAACGTTTCTATTAACAATATCTTTCAGGACCCTTTCCTCCGCAGAAGGAAAGGCTTATTGCAGAAGGAGGAAAGAATCGAGGCAACTACAGAAGCACCATACTGTCCCCCGAGCTTAAAGCGGCAGCTAAAAGCCTTCGTGAGAACAAGGAGATAGTTGTCAGGAGAGGTGACAAGTCGCCAATATATGTCATTCTTAAAAAAGACGAATATCTGGCGAAAATGAACATCATACTCTCTGACCAAACTAAGTTCCAAAGGATAACGAAGGACACTACAGCCGAATTAAAAGCAAAGGTCAACAAACTGATCGAAACTGTAAACGCCAAGAAATCCGGACTCCACCTGCCAAAGATCATTGGGGAATATAAACCTGGATATGCGTATGGAAATGTCAAGACGCACAAGCCTGGAAACCCACTTCGGCCAATCATTAGCCAGATACCCACACCCACGTACAGACTGGCAAAGCGACTCAACGGCCTGCTGACTCCTTATGTTCCTTGCGCCTTCAGCCTGAAGTCTCCAAAGGAATTTGTGGACTTACTGCGGGGCACACGGGCCACAGGGATAAGAGCCTCGTTGGACGTAGAATCGCTGTTTACCAACGTACCTGTGGACGAGACAATCGGAATGATAGCCGACAGAGTGTATCGTGATCCAGCCTGTACTCCTCTTGACATGCCAGAAAGTATTCTGAGGAAACTACTCCAAGCTTGTACTAAAGAGGCACCCTTCTTGAGCCCGGATGGGCTCAAGAAGGGTGCTTGTTTTCTGGCTAGTTATGTAAGATTTTATTAAAAATACGTATTCTACTTGTTAACATTAAAATTAAAATTTGTGATAATTTGTGCAGAGAAGTGCGACAACTGGATATGCCAACAAACACTTTCCAAACAACGATATATCTTGGATAAGTCGCTCCACAACATTGACGCTTGGACCGTCGACTTCCTTTGGTGCTACTTATTTACTTATTTCATAATGAAATTATAATAGTTTGGAGTAAATATATGTTTTCTCATGTTCTGCATTCAGCACCCACATTATAGTGAGTAAATATACCATATTACTTCATTATTTAAATAATGCTAGGAGGGTTTGAGTAGCTTTGGGTCTTTAGTGGACAGAATCTCCAATAGATGGGGCGAGAGTCGCCCCCATCTCTCTCTCGCCCGAGCAAGAGTCGAAACTTAATTTAAAATTGATATATCTTTGTTCTCGAACATGATATATTTCATTTGGTCCAATCATAATAATGTTCATATCTCGGTCTTTCTGGAGGCATATAAGATTTTAGGCTTTATTAGCGTATCTTTGTTAACTACACAATATATCGGCAAGTGCGTAGGCGTCTACACTCCATGCCCGACAAGCTACTGAGCGCTACTATAAAAACATATGTATCTTCACTTGAGCTATTAATATGTATATTGTACTGTATTTAAAATGAAGCTCTTATTTCTATCTTGCTTAAGACATATAAAACATTTGTGTTTATTAACGAATTTACGTGAAATAAACATTGATCTGAGAGAGAGTTGCTCTGTCGTTCAGTCTGTACGGGGTGGGAGCTCCGTAATTTTTAAAATACATGTATCTTCATTAGAACTTTAAATATGTCTATGGTAAAGTGTTTAAAGTGAAGCTTATATGTCTGCCTTTCTTTAGACATATAAAACATATATGTTTATTAACGAATTCACGTGAAATAAACATTGTTCTGAGAGAGAGTTGCTCAGTCGATCAATCTGTCCGGGGTCAAAGCTCGGCTATTATAAAAGTACACGTATCTTCGCTTTAAATTTAAATATGCCCATGGTAAGGTATTTAGAATGTAAGCTTATATTTATATCTTTCTTGTGACATATAAAACTCTTACGTTTATTAAGGAATCTGTGTGAAATAGGCATGGTTCTGAGATGAATGCTGCGGTTTTCGAGCTCGACGAGCAATGAAAACTGCCCCTTATATAAAACTACAAATATCTTCGGTTTTACTTAAAATATTTATCTGGTAGAGGTTTAACATACAGTACGCGTTTTTGTCTTTCTTCTGACTAATAAATAATTTTGGTTTAATAAGTCATCAAGATGTTTTCAACAATATTTCACATGTATATCATGTGAACAATGTATTTCAACAATACAATACAACAAATACACACATTGGTACATTATTGCAGAGGCACTATACTATATACATATATATATATATATATATATATATATATATATATATATATATATATATATATATATATATATTAGTATATTTTGGTAGCAGTCTTTCCTGTAGACATATATTATTAAATATGACCGAAAAAGTAAGATTAATAATTCTAACACGAATTTTCTCAATCTTTCGTACATTACGCTTCACTGTTGGAGGTAAATCAAAAATCACTTCTCCAAAATTCATTTTTATTTCTAGTCTGACGCGACACGGGCGCGTTTCGTAAAACTTATTACATTTTCAAAGACTTCACAAATACACAACTGATTAGAACGTATCTCTGATTTTATATCTACATTTGAGTGAGGTGGGAAGGGTGATGTGGCATTAACACAAGACAGAACAGGAGGGGATATTAATAAGGTATTAAAAGTATCAACACAAGACAGAACAGAAACAATGGGTATTGAATAGAAGTGTTTGTAGAAAGCCTATTGGTCCATATTTCCCGATGCCTCTATATTGGAGCGGAGTCTTGAGGTGGGTAGAATATAGTTGTGCAATAATTGGCTGTTGATTGCTGGTGTTGACCTTCTTGATGTGCTAGTGCCTCGCAAACGTCCAAGCCGCCTGCCTATCGCTGTATCTATCGATGATTTCTGTGTTGTTTACTAGGATTTCTCTGGCGATGGTTTGGTTATCGGGAAGAGATTATATGTTCCTTAATGGAGCCCTGTTGCTTATGCATCGTTAAACGCCTAGAAAGAGTTGTTGTTGTCTTGCCTATATACTGGGTTTTTTGGAGCTTACAGTCCCCAAGTGGGCATTTGAAGGCATAGACGACATTAGTCTCTTTTAAAGCGTTCTGTTTTGTGTCTGGAGAGTTTCTCATGAGTAAGGCTGGCCGTTTTTCTGGTTTTATAGTAAATCGTCAGTTGTATCCTCTGATTTTTGTCTGTAGGGATAACGTTTCTATTAACAATATCTTTCAGGACCCTTTCCTCCGTTTTATGAGCTGTGGAAAAGAAGTTCCTGTAAAATAGTCTAATAGGGGGTATAGGTGTTGTGTTAGTTGTCTCTTCAGAGGTTGCATGGCGTTTCACTTTCCTTCTTATGATGTCTTCGATGAAACCATTGGAGAAGCCGTTGTTGACTAGGACCTGCCTTACCCTACAGAGTTCTTCGTCGACTTGCTTCCATTCTGAGCTGTGGCTGAGAGCACGGTCGACGTATGCGTTAACAACACTCCTCTTGTACCGTGTCAGGGCAGTCGCTGTTGGCATTTAGGCACATTCCTATGTTTGTTTCCTTAGTGTAGACTGCAGTGTGGAAACCTCCGCCCTTTTCCATGACTGTTACATCTAGAAAAGGCAGCTTCCCATCCTTTTCCGTCTCGTAAGTGAAACGCAGCACGGAACTCTGCTCAAATGCCTCCTTCAGCTTCTGCAGATGTCTGACATCAGGTACCTGTGTAAAAATGTCGTCAACATACCTGCAGTATATGGCCGGTTTCAAGTTCATGTCGACTAAGACTTTTTGCTCGATGGTACCCATGTAGAAGTTTGCAAACAGGACACCTAGGGGAGAACCCATGGCGACCCCATCTACTTGCTTATACATGTGCCCATCCGGGCTCAAGAAGGGTGCCTCTTTAGTACAAGCTTGGAGTAGTTTCCTCAGAATACTTTCTGGCATGTCAAGAGGAGTACAGGCTGGATCACGATACACTCTGTCGGCTATCATTCCGATTGTCTCGTCCACAGGTACGTTGGTAAACAGCGATTCTACGTCCAACGAGGCTCTTATCCCTGTGGCCCGTGTGCCCCGCAGTAAGTCCACAAATTCCTTTGGAGACTTCAGGCTGAAGGCGCAAGGAACATAAGGAGTCAGCAGGCCGTTGAGTCGCTTTGCCAGTCTGTACGTGGGTGTGGGTATCTGGCTAATGATTGGCCGAAGTGGGTTTCCAGGCTTGTGCGTCTTGACATTTCCATACGCATATCCAGGTTTATATTCCCCAATGATCTTTGGCAGGTGGAGTCCGGATTTCTTGGCGTTTACAGTTTCGATCAGTTTGTTGACCTTTGCTTTTAATTCGGCTGTAGTGTCCTTCGTTACCCTTTGGAACTTAGTTTGGTCAGAGAGTATGATGTTCATTTTCGCCAGATATTCGTCTTTTTTAAGAATGACATATATTGGCGACTTGTCACCTCTCCTGACAACTATCTCCTTGTTCTCACGAAGGCTTTTAGCTGCCGCTTTAAGCTCGGGGGACAGTATGGTGCTTCTGTAGTTGCCTCGATTCTTTCCTCCTTCTGCAATAAGCCTTTCCTTCTGCGGAGGAAAGGGTCCTGAAAGATATTGTTAATAGAAACGTTATCCCTACAGACAAAAATCAGAGGATACAACTGACGATTTACTATAAAACCAGAAAAACGGCCAGCCTACTCATGAGAAACTCTCCAGACACAAAACAGAACGCTTTAAAAGAGACTAATGTCGTCTATGCCTTCAAATGCCCACTTGGGGACTGTAAGCTCCAAAAAACCCAGTATATAGGCAAGACAACAACAACTCTTTCTAGGCGTTTAACGATGCATAAGCAACAGGGCTCCATTAAGGAACATATAATCTCTTCCCATAACCAAACCATCGCCAGAGAAATCCTAGTAAACAACACAGAAATCATCGATAGATACAGCGATGGCAGGCGGCTTGGCGTTTGCGAGGCACTGCACATCAAGAGGTCAACACCAGCAATCAACAGCCAATTGTTGCACAACTATATTCTACCCACCTCAAGACTCCGCTCCAATATAGAGGCATCGGGAAATATGGACCAATAGGCTTTCTACAAACACTTCTATTCAATACCCATTGTTTCTGTTCTGTCTTGTGTTGATACTTTTAATACCTTATTAATATCCCCTCCTGTTCTGTCTTGTGTTAATGCCACATCACCCTTCCCACCTCACTCAAATGTAGATATAAAATCAGAGATACGTTCTAATCAGTTGTGTATTTGTGAAGTCTTTGAAAATGTAATAAGTTTTACGAAACGCGCCCGTGTCGCGTCAGACTAGAAATAAAAATGAATTTTGGAGAAGTGATTTTTGATTTACCTCCAACAGTGAAGCGTAATGTACGAAAGATTGAGAAAATTCGTGTTAGAATTATTAATCTTACTTTTAGGGCATATTTAATAATATATATATATATATATATATATATATATATATATATATATATATATATATATATATATATATATATATATATATATATATATATATATATATATATATATATATATATATTTTGTTAGCAGTCTTTCCTGTAGACATATATTATTAAATATGACCGAAAAAGTAAGATCAATAATTCTAACACGAAATTTCTCAATCTTTCTTACGTTTCTTTTCACTGTTGATGGTAATTCAAAGATCAATTCTCCAAAATTGATTTTTATTTCTAGTCTGATGCGACACTTGAGCGCGTTTCGTAAAACTTATTACATTTTCAAAGACTTTAGTTTACAAACACACAACTGAAACTGAATAGAGCTTTGCACATCTTCGAGTTCATATCTACATTTGGGTGAGGTGAAAACGAACTTTCAACAATGGGTATTAAACGGGTATTAAATTGTAACACAAGACAGAACACGAAGCAATGGGTATTGAATGGAAGTAATTGTAGAAAGCCTATTGTTCCATATTTCTTGATGCTTCTATATTGGAGCGGAGTCTTGAAGTGGGTAGAATATAGTTGTGCATAAATTGGCTGTTGATTGCTGGTGTTGACTTCTTGATGTGTAGTGCCTCGCAGACGTCAAGCCGCCTGCTATCGCTGTATCTATCGATGATTTCTGTGTTGTTAGCTAAGATTTCTCTGGTGATGGTTTGTTTGTGGGAAGAGATTATATGTTCCTTAATGGAGCCCTGTTGCTTATGCATCGTTAAACGCCTGGAAAGAGATGTTGTTGTCTTGCCTATATACTGGGTTTTTGAGGCTTACAGTCCCCAAGAGGGCATTTGAAGGCATAGACGACGTTGGTCTTTTTTTAAAGCGTTCTGTTTTGTGTCTGGAGAGTTTCTCATGAGTAGGCTGGCCGTTTTTCTGGTTTTATAGTAAATCGTCAGTTGTATCTTCTAATTTTTGTCTGTAGGGATAACGTTTCTACTGACAATATCTTTCAGGACCCTTTCCTCCATTTTATGAGCTGTGGAAAAAAAGTTCCTGTAAAATAGTCTAATAAGGGGTATAGGTGTTGTGTTAGTTGTTTCTTCAGAGGTTGCATGGCGTTTCACTTTCCTTCTTATGATGTCTTCCACGAAACCATTGGAGAAGCCGTTGTTGACTAGGACCTGCCTTACTCTACAGAGTTCTTCGTCGACTTGCTTCCATTCTGAGCTGTGGTTGAGGGCACGGTCGACATAAGCGTTAACAACACTCCTCTTGTACCTGTCCGGGCAGTCACTGTTGGCATTCAGGCACACTCCTATGTTTGTTTCCTTAGTGTAGACTGCAGTGTGGAAAACTCCGCTCCTTTCCATGACTGTTACATCTAGAAAGGGCAGCTTCCCATCCTTCTCCATCTCGTAAGTGAAACGCAACACAGCATTCTGCTCAAATGCCTCCTTCAGCTCCTGCAGATGTCTGATATCAGGTACCTGTGTAAAAATGTCGTCAACATACCTGCAGTATATGGCCGGTTTCAAGTTCATCTCGACTAAGACTTTTTGCTCGATGGTACCCATGCAGAAGTTTGCAAACAGGACACCTAGGGGAGAACCCATGGCGACCGCATCTACTTGCTTATACATGTGTCCATCCGGGCTCAAGAAGGGTGCACCTTTAGTACAAGCTTGGAGTAGTTTCCTTAGACTGTTTTCTGGTATGTCAAGAGGAGTACAGGCCGGATCACGGTACACTCTGTCGGCTATCATCCCGATTGTTTCATCCACAGGTACGTTGGTAAACAGAGATTCTACGTCCAACGAGGCTCTTATCCCTGTGGCCCGTGTTCCCCGCAGTAAGTCAACAAATTCCTTTGGAGACTTCAGGCTGAAGAAGCAAGGGACATAAGGAGTCAGCAAGCCGTTGAGTCGTTTCGCCAGTCTGTACGTGGGTGTGGGTATCTGGCTGATGATTGGCCGAAGTGGGTTTCCAGGCTTGTATGTCTTGACATTTCCATACGCATATCCAGGTTTATATTCCCCAATAATCTTTGGCAGGTGGAGTCCAGATTTCTTGGCGTTCACAGTTTCGATCAATTTGTTGACCTTTGCTTTCAGTTCGGCTGTAGTGTCCTTCGTTACCCTTTGGAATTTAGTTTGGTCAGAGAGTATGAGGTTCATTTTCACCAGATATTCGTCTTTTTTAAGAATGACGTATATTGGCGACTTGTCGCCTCCCCTGACAACTATCTCCTTGTTCTCACGAAGGCTCTTGGCTGCCGCTTTGAGCTCGGGGGACAGTATGGTGCTTCTGTAGTTGCCTCGACTCTTTCCTCCTTCTGCAATAAGTTCTGCTTGTAAGGTATCTTTGGTGGTGACCTTCTTTTGTGCTTCGAGGTCGAATATGTCGTCAAACAGAATCTCCAACTCCACTTTCCGGGCCATCTCACTTGGTCTGGACATAACGTGACAGTTTATACCCAGATTTATATATATATATATATATATATATATATATATATATATATATATATATATATATATATATATATATATATATATATATATATATATATATATATATATATATATATATATATATATATATATATATACATATATATATATATGTGGGCGACCCTGTGGGCGGTAGTTGACTTCATAGCGACCCTGTGGGCGGCAGTGGACCCCCTACCGACCCTGTGGGGGGCAGTGGACCCCCCTACCAACCCTGTGGGCGGTAGTGGACCCAATACCGACCCTGCGGGTGGCAGTGGACTCCATACCGACCTTGTGGGTGGCAGTGGACCCCATACTGACCCTGTGGGCGGTAGTGAACCCCCTACCGACCCTGTGGGCGGCAGTTGACCCCCTACCAACCCTGTTGGCGGTAGTGGACCCTTTACCGACCCTGTGGGCGGCAGTGGACCCTATATGCTAATCCTGTGGGCGATACTGGACCCTATACTCATCCTGTGGGCGGCAATGGACGCCATACACATCCAGTGGGTGTTATTAGACCCCATACTTATTCTGTGGCTGGAATTGGAGCCCCATACCCATCCTGTGGGTGATAGTGGACGCCATACTCATCCTGTGGGTGGTATTGGACCCATACCCATCCTGTGGGTGGTTGTGAGCCCCATACCCATCCTGTCGGTGGTAGTAGACGCCATACACATCCAGTGGATGGTATTGGACCCCATACCATTCCTGTGGGTGGAAGTGATCCCCAAGTTTGCAGTAGTTTACCCCATACACATTCCAACATAACATCGTTTTCTGTTAGCGTTCCTACAAAACATTCTTTAAAGATTTTTAAAGCAAAAACTATGGTATATAATATTGATTGGTGAAGCACTGTTATTCTATGTAATAATTTATAGTGTTTATTATAATTTACTAAGAACAACTAATATTTCTCAAAACAAAACTACGAGCCTTCAATAGGATATAGCTGATCTGAAATATTCTAAGAGCATGGACAATAGTAGGTAAATTTCACAACCCATGTGCGACCTGAAAACTACAATTTTCATTATAATTGAACCAATCACGAATATTCTGCTATCTACGTTGATGGACGGGTACTGTAAGACGTAAATTGGTACGTGAGGAAGAGTTTGGGCCTTGGTAAAAAAGGTAACTGGAAATATATCACATATGTACTAAATCACATTCAACATATTGACTTTAAGCTTTAAGTCATATATGTGCTGTCTTGTGTGAGAACGGGTTGAATTGTTGTGACAAATCTTCACATTTCTTGATCTGTCTTGTTAAGTGGCCTTTAAGACCTGCAAGAGTTCTTTTCATTCTCCTTGCATTATCCATACTGGCTAGTCGGTTAAGCCTTGTGGGGCTTGTACTGATGATAGCCTTGGAACAAAATTCTGCACTCACTAGGCCATAATCCTGCCTCTACTAGAGGTTAGCACTTAAAATTAATGCACATTATATATATACAATCATACACACTAATGATTTGAGTGATAAACCAGTGTCACTGGAAGTACCTTTAGGTTAGCTCTTCTATATCACCCTAGGATGGTATAGACACTAATTAATCACTCAAAGGTGTAATGATCATAAGTAAACTATTATATATACAACTCAATTCGAGTTAATAAAAATTACACCCAAAATAGGGTCTGCACCATTCATTAATGGTGCTAGGTTGTTTAATATAGTATAACTAGACTATGGTAATAATAGGACTAGGCTGAACATAATTAGTTCAACTAGTCAAAGGTAATATCCTACCCTGTTGTGGGTTGGCAATTGGTAAATATTATATTGAGAACACCAGTGCAGTATATATTAAATAATTCTCTATTTTGGAGAAATAATATACACAATTATTGATAATAGCCTCTTAATTAGCCTCTATGAAACTTCTAATATTATCAAGATGTATTAAATATTATTAGTGACCTTGCGAAATTAACTCCACAATGTTCGTGGATAATCTCTCCCGAAATGTAACACCACGAAATCCGTGAACCATCTCGCGAAGACACAGCCATTAATTTGGCTGGCTTCAATATTAGCGCTGTCATTTCACGAAATAACACGCCACCAAATATATGTGGGTGTGCATGAAACCGCTGATGAGGCTGAACTGAACTGAGGGGGGCTCCTAAGCTCGCTTGAGGCAACGCTGCTGTCTTTGACTGGCTTTGTATAAATCACACTGCACTAGTATATTTAATGAATCCACTGGTTAACTGGTTCATCCGGTACTCAGATGACCAAATAATCTGTCATCCAACTCAAAGATGACCAATAATGTGGGTTCATAGGACCAAATAATCTGTCATCTGGTTCGAACGACCATATAATGTGGGAACCGACCTGTGAGATTTATATTTATTTAATTTATATACTTTGATAGCAATTTGTATGATGTTAAGTGGACTGTATTTCTGCAATAATCTCACAAATCGATCCACTACACATTAGGGGGGGGGGGGTTATATTGAATTTATATATATGCAGCTAATCAAACTACAGTATTAAACTACATATTATACATTGAGCAGGTTCCTTATCTTATTGTACAGCAGGCCTTAGTCCACCAGGTATAACTAGGATGTAGACACCAAATTTTCCTCGTGTGAGGTAGCTTCCATCACCCTGGTAACTGATACACAAAGCATGCTTCCTCGTCTTGACCTGTCAAAAGGGCGCTAGCTGTAAAGCCAGAATCCTAATATATGACAGCTAAATCAGAGAAAACACTGTACATTGAACCATAAAGACCTAGGCTTAATTACCTTTTATTAAGAGGCAGTTCGCATTCTAACCGCCTCGCCCCTATCTGCTGACATTAATGGCCAAAAATGATAGATAAATGGGTTTCGGCAGAACACTTAAGTTGTATTTGTTGACAGCGTGTTGATGATGGTACACCTTTGGTTTCCATAGCACTTAGTCCAAGTAAAATTAACAGGAGCCGAATTGCTCCCATGCCTCTGGTCTAAGTACAATAACAATGGCTGACCACTCCCTCACAACTGACGCTACTGGCCTACATTGTCCAGATATCAGAAAGTGATAGAAGGGTCACATTTACTCTATTTTAATATTGATAATTAAGTTAATTTATATGAGATGGTTTTATGATGGTAAAGTCCAAAGATAAATGTATTTAAGAATAATTCCCAGCAGAATAGCTGGTGAATTTATAATAGTATGTGGCAATGATATCCCATTTTCTATAGAAGGAAAGTTCCACTACAAGTTACATTTTCTATGGGTAACTTGTTTATACAATGCAGCAGCAATATTATCTGCCTGCATTTAATATTATTAAATAGTGTCGGATTTTCCGACAACAATTGAGGCCTTTAATGTTCCTCCATGCTAATACGAGCACTGCTCACCATGATAATTGAACGCTACAATGCTCCCCGCGCTAATTCGAGCACTGCTCACCAAAGAATCTGCCTAGATTCCATGCTTAGCTATTCTTCAACAAGGATCTTGCACTAATAACCCGAGCTGATCTTACAGCTCACCTTTGAATTAACGTAATAATTGAGTGCCTTGTTGTTCCCCATGCGAATTCGAGCTCAATATTGCTCGCCATGATAATTGAACGCTACAATACTTCACCTCGTTAGTTCGAGCTCAATATAGCTCACTCTGTTAACTCTTTTAACGAGCTCAATATAGCTCACTCTGTTAACTGTTAATGAGATCAATATAGCTCACCATGTTAACGAGCTCAATATTGCTCCCCCTGTTCACAAGCTCAGTACAGCTCCCAATGTTAATTTGAGTACATTACTGCTCACAATTTAGCTAGAGTAACTCCACTAAGAATTAGTGAGTTATCACAATTAGCTTAGTACTCTACTTAGGTAGGTTAGAAATTTAAACCATTTATTTAGGTAGGTTTAGGGACTTTAATTAGTGTCAACTGAGTACTAGCCTCATCTGTACTCACAATTAATTACAGTTGACTATACCTAAAGAGACTGATTTAATAAACTCAATTTTCATTTAAAGGTTGAGGATGTATTAATGAGTTTACAGTGTCAAGCCTATGAGCTGCAATTCAATTAGCTCATGAGTCAGAATGACTAGGCTACTAATCTCACTGTCGACTCGGAATCTTCCTTTATTTTAATGAACAAACCTTTTCAGTTCTCTAATATTACACTATTTTAGCTAGTTAGCAACTTAGTTATACCATCAGTCAGAATGACTACTGCACGGCAGTGCATATTAAATCAAATTTCCTCATTTGATTTTGGGGTGATCATGATGCTCCGTGATGTTATTGTCTAGTAACTCAATAGTTACAAGTCACAGCGACCCTAGACAGTGACCTTACTGTAGTGTCAGAGTTTCCTTGATCTTGAATGACCCAATAATACTTTACTGTATAATAATGTAGAATACAACTTATACAATAATGTTATCAGTTCTTAGGAACTTTTTCTGAGTTTGCCTACAATTCAACAACTACATAATACAACCATTACATGTCACTGCGACCCTAGTTGTTGAGTTTATTGTAAGCTTTAGAGAGTTCTTGATTACAGATAACTTAATCATTTAATATTTCAATGTTTAATTCATGTTCCCATAATGACTTAGAGTATTATCTGTCTCTGACAGATTCGGGACATTCGTTACTAACATACTAATGTACTAATTTACTAATCAATAATATAACTTCGGAATGGGTACGTCAGTACTCAGACCTGCGACCCGAGAATTCCCCCCCTCCCCAGAGTTATGTTGGAAATTTCCAACACTAATAAACTATACTAACTACAGTAGTTTAATTTCACTAACAGTAGTGTCAACATAGATTAACAATTTTTATTTGCGCATTAGAGCTAGAATTCTCACGACATCGAGTAAAAAAAATTGCATCAGATAATGTCTATCTAGACACGTTTATTACCAATATGTTAGAGAATTGAATGTGGTTCTCTAAAATTATCAGTATTCCGTGTAATAATTACCTACGGATAATATGACTCCCAATAATCCAAAACCGAGAGTTATTAACTGAAATATTATTTGGTAGCAGTTTGTCTGTTACGTACGAATGCTATGGAGAGAATAAACATCCTCTCCATTTCTCGTTTAACACCATTAAACGAGAATATATTATATAATTCCCTATAATTGCAACCCAGTTCTCATTAGCGTATTACATCAATAATTACGCAGAAAAGAATTATCCATGATTAGTAATTTCTGTTGTGAATGCGAGAGACGGGTTGAGGGAGGGCGGAGATACCATTAGACACGAGGCATTCCTGGCGATAAGAGTAGCGAGACGCGTGGTAGTGACTGAGGAGTTTTCCAACAAGAATTACGTTGTAACTCAATCAATAGTCGACAATTGCTTCTTCACGTGTTCTACAGTGCCCTGCCAGTTAATAACGCGTCAACAATTGAAACCACGGCCCGTAATTACGCGTACACAGTAGTGGACGCCTGGGACTGGCCGACGCGGTTTCGGCAGACCTTAGTATTTGATAAGCTCATGTTAAGTATACCATTCTCGTTTGATGCATCATTCTAGATTGTATATTTGTGGGTAGTCTGTCGTGACGACGAATGAATACCAAATACACAACGTTATTTGATTTTCATTTATTTCAATTTTCATGAATACTTGAAATAACTCGTAGCCTAATCAAATGCTACTTAAATTTCACTGATTTCAGCGTGTATACGAGGAGTCGACAAGTTGTTTCTCTTCATTCGTGATATTCACTTCTGGTTCTTTCTTTATTGGGATCCTGTGACCACGAGGACGAATGACGAAATGGAGTTACAGAAGTCTTCTTACAGCTAAGACACCTATTTCGTATAACTTTAGCTCAAATTATTACTGATCTCAATATAATTCATATAGGTTCTTTATAGTGAATAATTTACTACCAGAATTTATGATTTGGTAGTTAAAGTGTTTGCTCTTACTGTTGCTCAATAATTCATAATCTTTAATATTCACTATTTGAGGTACCATATCTTTGAATCTATTTTAGTTTAGATTTACTATGTTACTAACTCAACAATGAACTAGAGACGAACCACACCGATTCCTAGATATATATGAACTTCTAGAAATACCCCCCCTATGTTGATATTTGAGGCTTTGACTTTAATTAATTAATAATACAGTCTGTTCATTATTTTCAAGTGAATATTCATTTAATTATTATCCACAGGCACTGGTTCTCTAGTGTCAATCTAATAATCACCATTATTCGTTTTCCCTCTTTTCTCAAAAGTGGGTGGTCCTTCTATTTAATTAATATAATAATCAAATAATTTAATATATAAGTTCAAGCCTCAGATTATCCAACATGTATACATATATATGAACTACAATGAGTAAAAGCAAGCCTCTCATGTTTTGAAATAAGGCCTTCTGCAGTGACCTTCATTCTAAGGTCTTCATCCCTAATGCGGTTCCATCTACCAAAGAGTGCAAAGCTTTAGCCGACGTTCTAAATGCGGTTCCTAAGAGGTTTACATATTAGTGCAATCTCTTAATCGCTCTCAATACTGTACTCGGTGCTTCATCACAGGCGATGCTCTGATGCTCATATACTTTTTTTTTTTTTTGCTCATTGCTCATATTTTCTGTTATTCAGTTCATAAACCCTATCAAACCAACCTGACCTAACCTATTATAAAACTAAAACAAAAATACGTTTCTACAGACCCCCTGTTGTTTAGCGACGTCGCAAAAAGCGACCTCCGTATAGGGATAGGGTATTAGCTCCCATTAACAAATAGGTGTTAAGGCTCCCCCACAGCGACCTGACTTTCAAACTGGGTGTGACGTCACCAGATGACCAATGCAGTCTTGGCATGGTACTTGCATATGTAGTCTATTTAATGTTGACCAGACTACACACTAGAAGGTGAAGGGACGATGACATTTCGGTCCGTAGTGGACCATTCTCAAGTCGATTGTAATCCCGGGTTCGATCCTGGGCGCTAGTCTATTTAATGTTATTATTCAAAAAATGGCTAGACGAATCATCCCCACCTAATCAGAGGTTTAAGAATATACATTTTAATCTTCCACAACTGTAATCATTATGCAATGATGGGTTCGAAAACTAAAATAGCTACCCAAATGTCATATCGCAATTTTAGCAGAATCGTATATCTGGCAGCAGGTAACCATCCCCAACCTAACCTAACCTCATCAGAGGTTTAAGAATATACATTTTAGTCATCCACAGCTTTAACCATTCATTATGCAGTTTTAAGTTCAGAAACTAAAATAGATATGCAAATGTCGTACTGCAATTTAAGCATAATCGTACGTCTGGCAGCATAGCAGATAAACTGAACATAAGAATAAAGGTAACTGCAGAAGGCATATTGGCCCATACGAGGCAGCTCCTCTATATATCCACCCAATCTCATTCATATATATATATATATATATATGTCCTACCAGCCCTTAAAACCATCAAGGAACCCCACACTCGATATTTGTTTGCAATAATAGTTTATAATAAATAGCTCACATTCTAGTTTTTTACACATCAGCAATTATGAAACACTGTAGGTACAGCACCCAGTGAGCCAACTCCACGCTGACTTCGTCTCCAGTAGCACAGAGCATCACCTTCACTCACCAGACCACTCCACAAGTGATCATTTGAATTTCATCATGGAATTTCAATTGAATTGTAATCGGTCCAGCAATGCTGCTCAGTGTAGGAAAAGACCATCTATACTCGATATACAAGTTCTGAAAGTGACGGCGAGTGGCATCACGTGAATAAGGCAAACAGGACAAGCCACTCCATGACGACCCATCGCCCTATAATCACTCAAGCTTCTCCAGCTCTACCAGCTCCTCAGAATAAATCTACACTGCCAATCTTCAAGGTGCAGCACACCGAAGGTAAGTCTTCCTACGCCACTGTAGTGGACCTCGAAAAAGAGTACCCCCAGCTCCAGATCAGGGCAAAACCAAATCTCAGAGGAGAATACATTCTGAGGCCTATAGACGAGTCGGCCGCTACGATTCTGAAATATTACACAAAATGTGAGGAACTGAAACCAGAGGATAAAATACGAAAAATCATTGTCCTCCACTATCCCTTGCATATGGCCCTTGACCATCTCGAAAAGCTGAACTATGTGGTGTCAGCAGAGAGATGCCAAGTAAGAACCACAAAACAGGAAACCCGACAAGTCCTTCTCACAGTAAGAGGACGGATCCCGGAGAAACTTGACCTTGGACTCTGGGGCGTGTTCCAACACAGGCCTTACACCCCAGAGCCCCTAAGATGGTTTAGATGTCAGAGATTTGGGTATCACAAAAATTGCTGCCACGCCCAGTGAGGTGCGGAGTCTGCAGCCATCCCCATGACACAAAAATCTGCATTGATAAACACATGGCAAACCACTCTGTTCAGGCAAAGTGCCCAAATTGCTCCAAGGCACATCACGCCTGGAACTTGATATGCTCTGAAAGGCTCAAAAGGCTTCAAACGAACCCCACCACGCCTACAGCAGAGCCGAAGCCCCCACCAAAACTAATACCAGCTCCCATGCCCACAAAAACCGCGTGGGGTCTTCCTATTCAGGTAGAGGGGGGCACACGGCCCTTCACCATCGGCCATGGTGAAGGGTGTGAAGACCTCCGTACAGGACAAAAAGAAAGATGGAGGACACAAGAATCATATTCAAAGCAGTCGCCCTCCCATTTCATCCAGCAAGCACACTGGGGCTAATAAGAGTAACAATTCCAGTGTCAAAGTTACCACTGAGAAGGGTCTAAAAGCTACCAGGCACCAAACCTGCACAGCATTAAATAGTGCTCCCACAGAACTGGACGCTCTCTGGCCAATGCTCAAAACTTTGGTCACCGAACTGATTGAAAGTCTGCTGTCATCACATGGTATCAAGCAAACCACAGAGACTCGGAAGACAATTGAGCACAAGCCCAAGAAATTCGAAAATGTAATATCCTCACCGTCAAGACAGCAGGGCAGGAGACACCCCCCTAAAAAACAGATAGAGTCCAGCTCGTCGGAAAGCGACATTGATGAGTCAATTTCAGGTCCACTAAGAACCTATACACCAATTGCAACTTCCATGGCGTGTTCATCAGACTCCTTGGATACCACGGAATTATCAGCAAATTCCAAGAACCTAGAGGTCTAAAGATCCTGCAATGGAATGCGCAAGGACTGCACACTAAATTGCAACACTTGCAATACATAGCAGCAACCAAGGGCATAGACATCCTGATACTACAGGAGAGCTTGCTTCGAGCCGGATTAGAACTTAAAATCTCAGGCTATCGAGGCTTCTTCCTTCTATGGATCAATGGGCAATCCAAGGGATGTGCAATCTATGTAAAATATGACCTGATCTCCAAGTCCATAACCAGTCCACCCGATTGTGGAGCAGGGACAAAGGTAATGGGAGTAACCATTGAGCTAAGACACGACAAACTTGCAGTGTTAAATGTGTACAGGTCTCCACATGCCGAAATGGATCTCTCTGTGTTATTTGGGCACGCGACAACAACAAACACAATCATTTGTGGAGATTTTAATGCCCATCATCGATTGGCACTGGGCTCGAACACAACAAATGAAGCCGGCATTCACATTGCACATCTACTAGACTAGCTTCCAGAAATACAAATCCTAAACAAGAATGAACCTACCCACATCCAAGGAGGCAGATTAGACCTTACCATCGATTCAGCCTCCCTAAGAGATGCAGCAACATGGTCAGTTGAGCCCACACTCACAAGCGACCACTATGGGGTCCAAATTGATCTTAAGTTAGACCTACCCACCCCACCTCCTCCTCCATCTGAAGCCTGGAACTTTGCTTTAGCAAACTGGGACCGATTTCAAAACCTCATTTCAGAGTGGCAAAGAAACTATGATCTTCCCGAAGACGTTAATCAGGCAGAACAAGAATTTGTCAAAGCGATTCAAAGTGCAGCCAACCACTCAATCCCACTGAAAAAACAGTCTACCGGACACCATAAAGATCATTGGTACTATTGCGAACGTGTCAAAGAACTCAACCATAGACTCAACAGAACAAGAAAGCTATACAAAAAGCAGCAAAGTGACCGCAACAAGACCTTACTTTGTGAGGTCAAGGAACATGTGCATCGAGAGACCAGACTAATAAAAGAACAAAAGTGGCTGGAATAGTGTTCACACCTGAATGAACACACCTCTCTCGGAGAGATGTGGCAGCAAATTCACCGAGCCAAAGGGAATAAAACATCTAAAGCTCCACACCCCAAGGATCTTCAACAGGAAGCTGAAGTACTGGCAACCAGGTTTGCAGAGAAAGCAGCCAGCAACCAGCTTCCACCAGATGTATTAGCAGTACAGACCGGACTAGAGGAAGAAAGGTGGCACAGAATCCTTACAGCATGTGAAGAAGTCTCTGACACTAATGCCCCCCTTCACACTGGATGAGCTCAATCGGGCTAAGAAAAACTCCAAGGATACATCCCCTGGAGCCGACAAAATAACATACAAAATGATTAGGAATCTCGGCCCAGAGGGAGACGCTGCATACCTAAGGTTAATTAATTTAGCCTGGACTTCTCAAACTAGACCTTCTGCTTGGAATAGAGCAGACATAGTGCCAATCCCAAAACCCAAAGAGCCAGCTAATCCTAGACCCATCTCTCTCCAAAGCTGTACAGCCAAGACGGCTGACAGAATGGCACTCAACAGATTGGAGTGGAAAAGGCCTAAACTGCACCATGATATGTATGCCAATAGAAGAGGGGTTGGCACAGTGGAATGTATTACAACTATGTTAGCCCACTTGAATGACAGACAAGGAATGCTGATATTCCTGGACCTCGAAAAAGCCTTTGAACTGTCTAGCGCCCCAGCTATTCTCTGCTGCCTCATTGACAAAGAGGTCAGAGGCAACCTGCTCTCCTGGACCAAAAACTGTCTCATAAACAGAGAAGCAAGAGTAAAACTTCATGGCACAGTCTCTGAGTACAAAAGACATGAAAATGGTACACCACAAGGAGGTATTCTCAGCCTCCTTCTCTTCAACTGTTTAATGGAAAGAATAATGAGGTTGAAACTTCCATATCACTGCAGGCTGCTAAACTACACGGACGACTTTGTCATCATCATAAAAGGAAGGGATGCGGCACGCCTTGCACCCAAATGCTTAGACTGCATCAGTAAAGAGGCAAAACAGATTGGGATCAAACTTCCTCAAAGTTAAAAGCTATGCCCATAAAAATAGCGAAGCCCAACATCCAACTCACAGTACAGGGTCAACCAATTGAATGGATGGACACCTATCAGTATCTAGGAATAATCCTGGACACACACATGAATTTTAATGCTGAGGTCAATTACTTGAGAGAGTGAACTGCGGCCCGGACGGCAATCCTCAGGTCGCTAACCTCCCTCTCTGGAAGATAATCTGCAAGTCCTTCGCACATACTATGTACAGGCAGTCAGATCAGTGATCGATTATGCCGCACCTGCACTCACAAATCTATCACACCAACAGTGGAAAAAGCTTGAAGTTGCCCTAAACAATGCTATGAGAGCCGCACTGGATGCCCCCATGTGGACCAGGCTTGAAACTCTTAGACTGGAGATGGGTTTGCCCTCTCTTCAAGAAAGAATATCACAAAGGACAGCTACAATTATCAGTAAGATAATTATTTCTACTGATCCAATCCCAGTACGGCAGGCCTTGGTGGTTGGACATTGCCAAAACAATGGAAACTCTTGGCTGCAAGAGCAGGAAAAGTCCTAAACAGACTACATTTAAAAAGCATGATTCTTGATAGAGAGGGTGATCATCCACACCCAAATTACACTCCTTCCGCGCCGTGGGAAGAGCCTACTTTCAAAATAGTAATATAAAGTCTCCCAATGAAAAAGACTGCCTTTGATCCGACAATCCTAAGGCGCATAATAGAAGAGCAAATGTATAGCATAGCAGTAGCAGTAGCCACCCACATCTTCACATACGGATCGGTTGACACAGAATATGAGAGTGCTGGCGCTGCTCTTTGCACGGCCAGCGTACAGGCATACTGGAGACTGGGAGGACTAGTATCAACACAAACTGAGCTGTTTCCCATACAACAGGCATTCGCATATGTGATTGCACAAAACACTCAAAATGCAATCATATACACAGACTCAAAAGCTGCACTTCAAATACTAGGACAAAAACAGTGGAAAGATAACGTGGAAATAATTACCACCATTTTGTATCTTGGAGCAGTCGCTAAAGGCAAAGGACTCAACATAACTTTAAACTGGATCACATCCCATATTGGAATCCCATTAAATGAGAAAACTGATGAAATTGCTAAATTGGCAACTCGTCATCCAGTGATACATAAAACAATTCAACCCAGCCTAGAGAACATAAAAAACATCATCACAAAAAAAACTCTCACATCTCAACAAAGCCTACCTGCACCAGAGAATGGCTGAAGGGTCGCCCTCTGCAATATGGTATCTTCAGGCAACCAAATTAGAAAGGTTAAATATCCCAAAAAGAATCCACAGGGAAATATCAGTTAGGTTATATAGACTACGTCTAGGTTACAGATGCAACTGGGAGATTGGTGAACCCCGACAGAGAGAGTGCATCTTCTGCCAAACTGTCACAGAAAAGCCATTACTTCACTATCTTCAGGAATGTGAAGCAACCAACGACCTTAGAAGAGCTTTAAGAGTTCCGGAATCTTGCAATGGCCGCCCTGAAGTCATCAACACAGCCACTCTCCTGGTCAACAAAGGTGTCCAGCAGCTGGACACCCTCATAGAGACTGTGAAGCAGTATCCTCCCCCGCGATAACAGCTTGACGATTAAATGCAACCTCAGAATACTGAAAAGAATTACTGAAAAAAATAAATTGTACCACTTACTGGCTATTCATGCCCGTGCCACCTCTTGGGTGGCTTAATCTTTATCAATCAATCAATCTCCTCTTTCACACAGCTTGATAATGGTCCATGACGGACCGAAACGTCGTCGTCTCTCCATCTTCTGAAGTGTGGTTTGGTCATCATATCTTCAGTCTCGTTATTGTGACTCTTCGTCTCCTTGAATCATATATCCACTCAACGTGTTTTATTAATTTAATATTTGTTTTCAAATTATTATTCACGTTTAATATATTTTTAGTGTTTCCGCCTCCCAAACGTAGAATCCTCGGTTCGAATCTCCAGGTGAATTTAATTCTTATTGCATCAGTAAAAGGAGCCTAACGGAACTGCGGGACTCGATCTGCGGACTGTGAGGCGGCGGAGGAGGCGCCCACATCTGCGCCACAACGGCTCCTGGTTATTCATTAGTGCTCAATGATCTTATCTTGCACAAACACTAACAATGTGATTTGTGGATGGGAATACCGTATGTTTGCTTGTTTATTGTAAGTTCATTAGTGTATGGATGGACCAGCTCTGTGACATGAGTTTGTGTATGAATGGACCAGCTCTGTGACATGAGTTTGTGTATGAATAGCCCAGCTCTGTGACATGAGTTTCAGTATGAATAACAATACCAGTATTCTTACTGTTCTTGGTCTATGTAATGTGTATGATTAGGTAAATGTATTATAATTACCTTATATAAATAAATCGTTAATAGTTGATTGAGACATAATTGCCACACCGACACAGGTTTATACACAAGCAGATATACACATGTATACACAGCAGCAGGTGTGTATACTTAACAAAACACAGTTCGTATTCATTATGAATGCACCAGGTTGCCAGGTTACACCCATGTTATCACTAGACTGTAATACGTCCACCAGCGCCTCCTACACCCACACCACCAGTGTTGGTCTGGAGCGTCCCTACACCCACACCACCAGTGTTGGTCTGGAGCGTCTCCTACACCCACACCACCAGTGTTGGTCTGGAGCGTCTCCTACACCCACACCACCAGTGTTGGTCTGGAGCGTCTCCTACACCCACACCACCAGTGTTGGTTTGGAGCGTCTCCTACACGCACACCACCAGTGTTGGTCTGTAGCGTCTCCTACACCCACACCACCAGTGTTGGTCTGGAGCGTCTCCTACACCCACACCACCAGTGTTGGTCTGGAGCGTCTCCTACACCCACACCACCAGTGTTGGTTTGGAGCGTCTCCTACACCCACACCACCAGTGTTGGTCTGTAGCGTCTCCTACACCCACACCACCAGTGTTGGTCTGGAGCGTCTCCTACACCCACACCACCTGTGTTGGTTTGGAGCGTCTCCTACACCCACACCACCAGTGTTGGTCTGGAGCGTCTCCTACACCCACACCACCAGTGTTGGTCTGGAGCGTCTCCTACACCCACACCACCAGTGTTGGTTTGGAGCGTTTCCTACACCCACACCACCAGTGTTGGTCTGGAGCGTCTCCTACACCCACACCACCAGTGTTGGTTTGGAGCGTCTCCTACACTCACACCACCAGTGTTGGTCTGGAGCGTCTCCTACACCCACACCACCAGTGTTGGTCTGGAGCGTCTCCTACACCCACACCACCAGTGTTGGTCTGGAGCGTCTCCTACACCCACACCACCAGTGTTGGTTTGGAGCGTCTCCTACACCCACACCACCAGTGTTGGTCTGGAGCGTCTCCTACACCCACACCACCAGTGTTGGTTTGGAGCGTCTCCTACACCCACACCACCAGTGTTGGTCTGTAGGGTCTCCTACACCCACACCACCAGTGTTGGTCTGGAGCGTCTCCTACACCCACACCACCAGTGTTGGTTTGGAGCGTCTCCTACACCCACACCACCAGTGTTGGTCTGTAGCGTCTCCTACACCCACACCACCAGTGTTGGTCTGGAGCGTCTCCTACACCCACACCACCAGTGTTGGTTTGGAGCGTCTCCTACACCCACACCACCAGTGTTGGTCTGTAGCGTCTCCTACACCCACACCACCAGTGTTGGTCTGGAGCGTCTCCTACACCCACACCACCAGTGTTGGTTTGGAGCGTCTCCTACACCCACACCACCAGTGTTGGTCTGGAGCGTCTCCTACACCCACACCACCAGTGTTGGTCTGGAGCGTCTCCTACACCCACACCACCAGTGTTGGTCTGGAGCGTCTCCTACACCCACACCACCAGTGTTGGTTTGGAGCGTCTCCTACACCCACACCACCAGTGTTGGTCTGTAGCGTCTCCTACACCCACACCACCAGTGTTGGTCTGGAGCGTCTCCTACACCCACACCACCAGTGTTGGTCTGGAGCGTCTCCTACACCCACACCACCAGTGTTGGTCTGGAGCGTCTCCTACACCCACACCACCAGTGTTGGTTTGGAGCGTCTCCTACACCCACACCACCAGTGTTGGTCTGTAGCGTCTCCTACACCCACACCACCAGTGTTGGTCTGGAGCGTCTCCTACACCCACACCACCAGTGTTGGTCTGGAGCGTCTCCTACACCCACACCACCAGTGTTGGTCTGTAGCGTCTCCTACACCCACACCACCAGTGTTGGTCTGGAGCTTCTCCTACACCCACACCACCAGTGTTGGTCTGGAGAGTGGTGTTTACATTGTTCTCAATGTTCTGTATTAAATGTTCTCAAGGTGCTGTATGCAATGTTCTCAAAGTGTTATCTACAATGTTCTCAAGGTGCAGTATACAATGTTCTCAAGGTGCAGTATACAATGTTCTCAAGGTGCAGTATACAATGTTCTCAAGGTGCAGTATACAATGTTCTCAAGGTGTTATATACAATGTTCTCAAGGTGCAGTATACAATGTTCTCAAAGTGCTATCTACAATGTTCTCAAGGTGCAGTATACAATGTTCTCAAGGTGCAGTATACAATGTTCTCAAGGTGCAGTATACAATGTTCTCAAGGTGCAGTATACAATGTTCTCAAGGTGTTATATACAATGTTCTCAAGGTGCAGTATACAATGTTCTCAAAGTGCTATCTACAATGTTCTCAAGGTGCAGTATACAATGTTCTCAAGGTGCAGTATACAATGTTCTCAAGGTGCAGTATACAATGTTCTCAAGGTGTTATATACAATGTTCTCAAGGTGCAGTATACAATGTTCTCAAGGTGCAGTATACAATGTTCTCAAGGTGTTATATACAATGTTCTCAAGGTGCAGTATACAATGTTCTCAAGGTGCAGTATACAATGTTCTCAAGGTGTTATATACAATGTTCTCAAGGTGCAGTATACAATGTTCTCAAGGTGCAGTATCCAATATTCTCAAGGTGCTGTTGTTACGGTGCCCTCTCCTATTTCTTTCGTTTGCCTGCTTTAAGAGTCATATCAGCTCTCTACTGATTCTCCGAGATACTGGGAGTCTGTTGGTATATGTGGCGACCAGACCGGCCGCCAGATAAGGGAGAAATTTACATCATAAGTTTGTAGGTTAAGCGGAAAGTCGTGCCCAGATATAAATGAAAGAGTACCCCCTACCTGCAGATCCGCCTTTTTGTAGAAAACGCTAGCCGTGTGCGGATTGGGTGGGCGACCAATCAGAGCCTGCCGTGACGTCACCGAGTGCCCCGGGCGGCGGCGCCAACGTCAGAGTTGACCTGACTGTGGAGGTGAGAGGACGCGCCTCGGTCAGCTCTCGAGGATTTGAGGCTCTACAAGCCTTATTCAGTGGATTAAACTAGCCATCGCAGCCCACCATCGTTATTGGAGACCCTGCGCTTCTGGGAAGCAAGAAAGAAGCCAAGTTAATTGACCGGAGGAGTGCCAAACTGGCAAAATTGGTCGGCGACGACGCTGGGCGGCGCCGTTCGACGCTCAGGATCTGGAAAGGTGTGGCGGGCAGGCTTAGCTGTGACCGGGTCACATTCACTGAGGGTTTTGGAGGGACGACACCGTTCCTAGGACAAGGAGCAACGCCTTGAGGAAGGGACGAGTGTGTGAATATAGTGATTAGCTCAGTGCCCACTGGTGAACTAGGATTGGGATAGCTGAATCTCTGAGATTGGATCGGCGATGACGCGAAGGCTGCACGACACCTGAGGACTTGTGGAACGTTCCTGGATCGTCAAGGATCGACTCAGGAAGCTTGGGAACCTCACATCATCAAGGAACAGGCGTCGTGAGCCAGGAATGTAAAGTAGATCAAATTTCCCTCCCATTACCCCTTGTTTGAGTAGGCTAGATAGGCCACGATATTTGCATTTGTATGTTGCAGTATAGCATTCATACTTTAGTAGTAGGATAGGCTGCAGGGCAGCTTGTGTCCAGGACTGTTGGAGGTGACAGTGTGCGTGGACGGCAGGACAGTGGAAGAAGAGGTGCTGACGTGGCGAAGAGGCCCTTCTGTGAGAGAGTGTGTGACTCCTGTCTAATCTGCCCAGTTGAAGGAGTGGTTGGAGGTCGTGAAAGAAGAGTTGCTGACGATCTCCAGATTTATTATCCTTATGTTCATTTTCCTGTATTGCTTATAAGTGTATGTGTGATCATGTAATTTGTGTCAGTAAATTCACACATTTTATCATTGTGTTTAAGTGTGCCTCCATTATTATATTTCTCTATGAGCATACACGAGGGTTATCATAGTACCACCTAGGGAACGTCTCATTCTCTATAGAAGTTCTTATCGCCTGGAGTGTGGTAAAGCAGCACAGACTTAAATAAAAGTGTACCCTAAGCCATTCGACCAGTATCAGAGCGTGAATGGTGGCCACAAGCAACGTAGTGGCTGGAGATAGGTAAAGCCACAGACTTTTATGGGAGAGTACCCTGGGCTGACAGTCCAGTGGCAGATCGAGGGAGTAGCAAAACTCTGGCAACAAATAGTATGGAATACACCCACTGAACTGCATCGCTGGGGTGCAGATATACTAACCCAGCTGGCGACCTTGATAAGAAAAAGATAGGGAAGGCAGGCAGGAAAGGAGTTCCTGCAACCTTTTTGTCTGGCAGGCAAGACTCAGGGAAGTTATTGTTATAAGGTAAGCATGAGTCTTCCTTCATTTTTCCACGGGTCTAGGCCGGAACTGTTAACAGCAGTTTCACCGTGGTTGACTGAAGGGCTCCCAGAGTGAATCAGTGGCACCCCCTTCAGTGTTGGGAGCAAAGACCTGCGGTGGTGGGCATTGCTGGTCCTCCCCTGTGGGACCAAGGAGACTCCTGTGAATCCCGGGGGTCTGAGGGGCTGAATATTCTGCCTTCTGAGCCCCTAGCAGCCGATTGCTAGCAGAGCCCCAGCCCACCCCCCGTGACACTGTATACAATGTTCTCCAGGGGTTGCATACAATGTTCTCATTGTGTTACATACAATGTTCTCAAGGTGCTATATACAATGTTTTAAAAGTGCTGTATACAATGTTCTCAAGGTGTTGTATACAAAGTTCTCAAGGTGCTGTATACAATGTTCTCTAGGTTTACTAGTTGTTTACTAGTTGTGTTTTTGCGGGGGTTGAGCTTTGCTCTTTCGGCCCGCCTCTCAACTGTCAATCAACTGTTTACTAACTACTTACTTTTTTTTTTTTTTTTTCACACCACACACACACACACACCCCAGGAAGCAGCCCGTGACAGCTGACTAACTCCCAGGTACCTATTTACTGCTAGGTAACAGGGGCACTTAGGGTGAAAGAAACTTTGCCCATTTGTTTCTGCCTCGTGCGGGAATCGAACCCGCGCCACAGAATTACGAGTCCTGCGCGCTATCCACCAGGCTACGAGGCCCCCAAGGTGTTGTATACAATGTTCTCAAGGTGCTGTATACAATGTTCTCATGGTGTTACATACAATGTTCTCAAGGAGTTGTATACAATGTTTTCAATGTGCAGTATCCAATGTTCTCAAGGTGCTGTATACAATGTTCTCAAGGTTCTGTATACAATACTCTCAAAGTGTTGTATACAATGTTCTCAAGGTGCTGTATACAATGTTCTCAAGGTTCTGTATACAATACTCTCAAAGTGTTGTATACAATGTTCTCAAGGTGCTGTATACAGTGTTCTCAAGGTGTTGTATACAATGCTCTCAAGGTGTTGTATACAATGTTCTCAAGGTGTTGTATACAATGTTCTCAAGGAGCTGTATACAATGTTCTTAATGTGCAATATACAATGTTCTCAAGGTGCTGTATACAGTGTTCTCAAGGTTCTGTATACAATACTCTCAAGGTGTTGTATACAATGTTCTCAAGGTGTTGTATACAATGTTCTCATGGTGTTACATACAATATTTTCAAGGAGCTGTATACAATGTTCTTAATGTGCAATATACAATGTTCTCAAGGTGCTGTATACAGTGTTCTCAAGGTTCTGTATACAATATTCTCAAGGTGTTGTATACAATGTGCTCAAGGTGCTTTATACAGTGTTCTCAAGGTGTTGTATACAATGTTCTCAAGGTGTTGTATACAATGTTCTCAAGGTGTTGTATACAATGTTCTCAAGGTGTTGTATACAATGTTCTCATGGTGTTACATACAATGTTTTCACAGAGCTCTTGGTCTATGAAATGTGTATGATTATGTAAAAGTATTATAATTCACATATATAAATAAAGATATACAGTATAATTTACATATATAAATTCAGATATACAGTGCTTGTGTAATATGTAAATGTAATATGAGAAATGAGTAAACTTCAAAGCCCTTAATGGCCAGATGGGAGAGGTCTGGAGTAATATTGGTGCTGTTGACGCGTCCTTCACAGCCAAATGGTCTGGAGTAATATTAATGCTGTGGACGGGTCCTTCAGGCCCAGATGGTAGAGGTCTGGAGTAATATTAATGCTGTGGACGGGTCCTTCAGGCCCAGATGGTAGAGGTCTGGAGTAATATTAATGCTGTGGACGGGTCCTTCAGGCCCAGATGGTAGAGGTCTGGAGTAATATTAGTGCTGTGGACGGGTCCTTCAGGCCCAAGAGATGGTAGTCTCTATACTCCCAAGAGTTGACTACTTTATTCACTAAAGTACAGGTTGACTATTTGTTATAATTCCTACATGAGGATTACTCCATATCCTTATTTGTGGTTTGGTCATCATATCTTCAGCCACGTTATTGTGACTCTTCGTCTGCTTGAATTCAATATCCATCCAGCCTCTTTTAAAATTAAATATTTTTTTTTCAAATTATTATTCACACATTATTTGAGGGGCCTCGTAGCCTGGTGGATAGCGCACAGGACTCGTAATTCTGTGGCGCGGGTTCGATTCCCGCACGAGGCAGAAACAAATGGGCAAAGTTTCTTTCACCCTAAATGCCCCTGTTACCTAGCAGTAAATAGGTACCTGGGAGTTAGTCAGCTGCCACGGGCTGCTTCCTGGGGGTGGAGGCCTGGTCGAGGACCGGGATGCGGGGACACTAAAGCCCCGAAATCATCTCAAGATAACCTCAAGATAACACTTAAAAAAAAAAAGACGTAAAATTCTTACTGATTCGGCTTCACACACGTGGGGTCCACGGTTCGAGTCTCCCGGAGCCCAGGTGAGTTAAATTCTTATTGCATCAATAAAAGGAGCATTAAGGAATTGCGGGACTCGATCTCCGGCCTGTGAGGCAGCAGAGGACGTGTCCACATCTGCACCACAACTGCTCCTGGTTATTCATTAGTATTGATTTATATTTGCACAAACACTAACAAAGTGATATGCGGAGGTAAATAGCGTATGTTTGCTTGTTTATTGTAAGTTCATTAGTCTCTGATTGGACCAAACTGTGACATGAGTTTGCGTATCAATGGAACAGCTCTGTGACATGTTTTTGTGTATGAGAGGACCAGCTCTGTGACATGAGTTTGTGTATGAGAGGACCAGCTCTGTGACATGAGTTTGTGTATGAGAGGACCAGCTCTGTGACATGAGTTTGTGTATGAGAGGACCAGCTCTGTGACATGAGTTTGTGTATGAAAAATAATTCTGGTATTCTTACTGCTCTTGGTCCTTTTAATGTCTAGGGTAATGTAAATGTACTATAATCTGTATAAATAAAAATGGAAATGTTTGTTTGTTCAAAATCGCTAATATCCGAAAGTTCTTCAACGATTGATTTGAAATTTTAACAAAACGTTCTATTCGCATCCGAGTGGGTTTTTATATACATACTATATAGATGTCACGTCTTTGACGGGAAAAAACATGTTTTTTAAAACTGTGTTTTTTCATGTGTTTTTCATGTGAAGGAAATCTTCGAAACCTCTTGACTGATTGCTTTAAAATTTTGACACAATTTTGCATTCGAATAGGTTCGTGTTTTAATATATCTACTATATACATGCCTCACCTGTGTTATGAAAAAATTAGCTTTTTTTAAAAAACAAAGTCTTCTGTTGGACGTAAAAGCAACACTAGCTGTAATATCCAAAAATTCTTTGCCGATTGCCTTAAAATTTTAACACAACGTTGCATTCGAATAGGTGCCTGTTTTTATAAACCTAGTATATAGATACCACGCCTGTGACAGGTAAAACATCCTTTTTTTGAAGAACAGCAACATTTGTTGCACGTAATAGCAAGACATGCTGTACTAAATATGTTATGATTCTATTTCAATAATTCCGATTGCATTGATGAATTAAATTTTCATAGATTTCGATTTGTTTTCATTTTGATTTTATTATTATGTGTGACAGTGCATTGGAAAGGAGCTGTGTTGTTAACCATACAATTCGTTTCGTATGCATAAGTATAGAGGCCAGACCTGTGACAGGTTAAAACATTTTTTTTTTAAGAAACAGTGCCACCTGTGGCACGTAAGAGCAACACACACTCTACAAAATATGTTACGATTACATTTCAATGTTTTCTGTTTCATTGACAAATTTAATTTTCATAGATTTCGATTTATTTTCATTCAGATTTAATTATTTTGTGTGGCATTGAGTTGGAATTGACCTGTGTTATTTTCCGTACCGTTCATTTAGTGAGTATAATTTTTTTTAATTGCTTTTATTTCGTTTTTTAAACTGTTTTTCTTATATTTCAGTGATAAGAACATCTGATCATTTGATGTTTCCAATTTCCTGATGGGAATATCAGATTGTCTGGGAATGAATCAGATAAGGGAGTGGGGAATGGTGGAGAGGACAAGGGGACGGGAGTGCGGAGTGGTTGGGAGGACGACGAGATGGTGGAGTGAGGAATGGTTGGGAGGACGAGGGGACAGAGGACTGGGAGACAAGGGAAGGTGGATGAGCACAGCAACGCGAGGCCGGGTACAGCTAGTTCATATAAATAAAAATGAACATTTTCGTGTTATGATTCCCCCAATATAAATATATGTTAAGGTGGAGTGAATCTACAGCATCACTGTAAAACATAACCTGGCCAAATATCAACAAGTGTCAAAGAGAGTTAAAGACTGGCAAAAATATTCCTGTTTTTGGAATAGGGCATTAACATAAGGCATCATAACATCATAAAAAATATTAAATCTATATTTCTCACACTCTAATACTTATCCAGCTTCTCAAGCTGGGCATGATCATTAACAGGTCTCAAAACTGCATATAATCAACTCTAGCTGACACCAGGCTCTATCCTGGTGTAGTGGGACACTAGCACCTGTTATGCTGCTAATACCAATACAGGATGGTGGTGTCACAATCATCAACAAATGAGGTATGACAAATCAACATCATATACAGCACAATGGCAAGATCCTCAGATACACACCACACTAAGACATATCAAAGCACCCACCACCTGGTACAAATGATGCACAACGGTAGAAATGGTCCATGGTATACATGGTATACATTACTGAAACATGACAAATATTCTAGCAGTCAATTAACACAAATATGGTCACAAAACCCGGACCGTAGCGCCAACACATGTTCTCATCTGAGAAGAACAAAAGAGAGTGACCGCCCAGAGGCAAGCTGGCCAGGAGCGACACTGTATCCACATCTATGAGTCAGCTGACTCTTCTCTTTCAAATATCTCGAGCTCTTATACAGACATATCTAGATCAAGAACTTCTAATTCATAATATAACTAAACAAAGATTATAATACACAACCTTACATAATAATACATATCAATAATTCAGTACATAAAAGATTATATCATGATATATAAATATATCAACAGAGAATTTATATTAGCAGAACATGGTAACACTGGTGAGAGTCGGTACTCAAGGAGAGGGAGGGGGAGGGGGTGAGGGGGTTAAGGGTGGTTTTCTAGACATTTGCCAGCCAGCCGTTATACATAAGTATACATGAATACAATATAAATTATATATATACAAAACATGAGTATCAAAACCTTGTCTATGTGGTATACATCTCACAGTGCCAGAATCTAATTTAATGTCATGAGAAGAGGACACTGCAATGGACAATAATGAAATGGATATTACACAGTACATATGATCGTAATACATCAGAGACTTAAATGTATGCATATGCCATCATTGTTCACATAATATTTCCTATATAGCATTCCATAATATAAGCATATAAGGATGTTTTTCACGCTACATGAAATTAGGCTACTGTTATTCTCTAGACTTCTAATATATATTCACAAATTCAGGGCATACAATTTTCAACAGAAATATAATATGCATGGTTATATTTGATATTTTTTGGCAATACACATTTATTACTAGTGTGTTGTCGAAAAATGAGAGTAACTAATTAATATAATATTCGTGATACTAGGCTAATCAGCCACGATATCACTATACAGTTTGAGAACATTATACAACAACCACAGTATAATCATACTAATGTGTGTGTAGTCACTACATCGTTAATCTCTTTTCAAGCTACATGACATTATATATATATATATATATATATATATATATATATATATATATATATATATATATATATATATATATATATATATATATATATATATATATATATATATATATATATATGCGAACAAGCCTGAATGGGGTGTGAGTTTTCAGTTATATATATATATATATATATATATATATATATATATATATATATATATATATATATATATATATATATATATATATATATATATATATATTATATATATATATATATATATATATATATATATATATATATATATATTTATATGTATATATGTATATTTAGTTATATAGTTATTTATATATTCACAATAATCTACATGAGCTGCACAATATACAGGGCAAACACAACTACAGCATCAACTACTACAGTATATACATTTTGTAATATAGATATAACATCAAGTTTTAAATCAGTTAGAAGTAAATCAGCTCTTACAAGTAATTCTAATCATTATATAATCAAGGTAAATCAGGAAGTTTTATGGTGGTACTTCAACTCAGAATTTACTCAGGAAAACACTTAGACAAGGCATCAGCCAGAACATTTAACTTGCCAGGAATATGATGTGTGTGGAAATTGAATTCCTGCAGATACAACGACCTCCTCAAAATTTTATGATTATGAACTTTCATTCTGTCAATGAATATTAAAGGTTTATGGCCAGTATACACTTTAACCTTATTCCCATATAGATATACCTCAAACTTCTTGCATGCCAACACAATAGCATAAGCCTCCTTTTCCACAACAAAGTAATTCCTCTCAGTACTTGAGAACTTTCTTGAAAGTAGTATACAGGATGCTCAACATTATCACACCCAACTTGGAGTAGGACAGAGTAGTGAAATATGTGACTAGAACTGCGCGCACCATCTGAGCAGGTGAGCTCATTAGGTCCTGCTGCCCAGGTGGTGCACAGGTGTCTAGTCACATAGTGTTCTGGGGGGTTTCCCGGATGTTTTGGCGCGTGGCGGACACGTGTCAGCGTCCGGTGTCTGGTTATGCGGTAGAGTTTGATGGGTGGATATGTTGGGGGGTAGGAGAGTATGTGGTTGTATGTGGGGTATGTGTGGAGACTAGGGAATAGCAGGAGAAGAGGCATGGTGAAGAGAAGAGAAGATGAATATGTATGGGTAAGTACCGTAGAGTTAATCCTGTGTGTAGATATATAGAGTTTGATCAATAAACGAGACAAAGTAGGCTATGTAGAGGAGGGGAGCGGGGAGGGTCCCGATATGGCCTGGATATGTTGAGGGGTGAGGGAGGGGGGCTTCCCCTCGGCCAGAGAGGGTTGGAGACCATTGCGGTTAAGATGCGAGGGTAGAAAGAGGGGGACAATGAGTGGACAGATGTTTGTGATTTTGACAGGGGAGTCATTATTTTCTTAGAGAGAAGGAAGCATTTAACTTTTTCTGAGCTAATGCAGCTGTGTTCGGTGGTGATCAATGACGTGGATTAGTTCCCCCTACACTGGCAGGAAATGTTGAGGAGGTTGAGAGAGAGAGAGCAGACTCTTAAGATGTGAATGAGGGGAGGTAACAGCTGGCAGTGAGTTTGTGTGACTGTGGAGTCATTATTTTTCTTAAAGAATGTCTGTTTTATGTAACAACGCACGTGTGTAGGATGACGGGGGCCATTAGTTAGGTGACAGACCAGGTCGTGTTGGAGCTGCACCAGGGGCGGATGTGGTCCATTAACCTTAATCGTTTTTCAAAGGGGCGTGTCTGGGAGCTGCGCAGTGTCCAGCATTCTGTTGCTAACTGAAAGACTATCTCCAGTAGCTGGTGGGGTCATATCTCCCCCTCCTTCCCAACTTCCCCTTAGCCCTCCCTCGACAGGTGACAGCCTGTATCTATCACCTGTCAACTTCACACACTCACTCCGTGGGTCTGGAGGACTGCGTTTGATGACAGCAATACGGCGCACCATACTCACTACTGTCACAGGTCACTCTGCCACATAGCAGCAGCGACACATAGGCCATGAGGCAGCCCACATACCGCAATGAAGGAGAACTGTACTGGTGTGTGGTCTTTGATGCCTCACACATTAAGGTGTGGTCATATGTCCCACCCTCCCCTCACTCCCCTCCCATGCAGCTGCCAGTCATCAATTCCCAACTTCACATTTCCCCAGGCCGCCATAAACGAGGTAAACACATTATATATATATATATATATATATATATATATATATATATATATATATATATATATATATATATATATATATATATATATATATATATATGTATATATATATATATATATATATATATATATATATGTATATATATATATATATATATATATATATATATATATATATATATATATACATACATATATATATATATATATATATATATATATATATATATATATATATATATATATATATATATATATATATATATATATATATATATATATGTATATTGGTGTATACTGGCAGCAGGTTTTCTTTCAAACATGTTTCATTGAATATGACCGCATATTCTGTATTTATTATTTTCTGGTTTAGGGCTTCTATCCCTCTAACTATTTTCTTAGCATCAGGGCTTAATTGAAATAGGAGTTCTCCAAAACTCATTTTCGTACTTTTAAGGTGAAGAAAAGAAGTGATTTACTATAGAGTGTATTACACTTATTTGTATAATTTGCACGACGTTTCGAACCTCCATGGTTCATTCTCAAGTGAACAGATCTTACAATACTAGTTGATTTTATACCCGCATTAGGTCAGGTGATAATACAATGAAGGTGAAAACATGGGGGGATACATAAGGGATAAACATAGGGGCTGCAGAAGGCTTATTGGCCCATACGAGGCATCTCCTATCTAAACACAAAGATTAATCCAGTGTAATTGGCCTGTTATGTTGGACATTGTCTCCTAAACCAGAAAATAATAAATACAGAATATGCGGTCATATTCAATGAAACATATATGTATATATATATATATATATATATATATATATATATATATATATATATATATATATATATATATATATATATATATATATATATATATATATATATATATATATATATATATATATATATACATATATATGTCGTACCTAGTAGCCAGAACGCACTTCTCAGCCAACTATGCAAGGCCCGATTTGCCTAATAAGCCAAGTTTTCACGAATTAATTGTTTTTCGACAACCTAACCTACCTAACCTAACCTAACCTAACTTTTTGGGCTACCTAACCTAACCTAACCTATAAAGATAGGTTAGGTTAGGTTAGGTAGGGTTGGTTAGGTTCTGTCATATATCTACGCTAATTTTAACTCCAATAAAAAAAATTGACCTCATACATAATGAAATGGGTAGCTTTATCATTTCATAAGAAAAAAATCGAGAAAATATATAAATTCAGGAAAACTTGGCTTATTAGGCAAATCGGGCCGTGCATAGTAGGCTGAGAAGTGCGTTCTGGCTACTAGGTACGACATATATATATATATATATATATATATATATATATATATATATATATATATATATATATATATATATATATATATATATATATATATATATATGCGAACAAGCCTGAATGGTCCCCAGGACTATATGCGACTGAAAACTCACACCCCAGAAGTTCGCATTTGTGTTCCTCACGTGTGCCCCAAAGAATGAGGTGATTTGGTGAAATGCTATGCCCAAGATTACCATCCGAGTTGCCGGCGGGGAAGTGGTTCAAATAGCTTTGGCAATCACTTCCTTTTGTCCGGCCGTGATGGTCAAGCGGATTAAGGCGCCCTGTAGTTACCAGTTGCGTTGCTTCTGGGAGTATGGGTTCGAGTCACTTCTGGGGTGTGAGTTTTCAGTCGCATATAGTCCTGGGGACCATTCAGGCTTGTTCGCATTTGTGTTCCTCACGTGTGCCCCAAAGAATGAGGTGATTTGGTGAAATGCTATGCCCAAGATTACCATCCGAGTTGCCGGCGGGGAAGTGGTTCAAATAGCTTTGGCTATCACTTCCTTTTGTCCGGCCGTGATGGTCAAGCGGATTAAGGCGCCCTGTAGTTACCAGTTGCGTTGCTTCTGGGAGTATGGGTTCGAGTCACTTCTGGGGTGTGAGTTTTCAGTCGCATATAGTCCTGGGGACCATTCAGGCTTGTTCGCATTTGTGTTCCTCACGTGTGCCCCAAAGAATGAGGTGATTTGGTGAAATGCTATGCCCAAGATTACCATCCGAGTTGCCGGCGGGGAAGTGGTTCAAATAGCTTTGGCTATCACTTCCTTTTGTCCGGCCGTGATGGTCAAGCGGATTAAGGCGCCCTGTAGTTACCAGTTGCGTTGCTTCTGGGAGTATGGGTTCGAGTCACTTCTGGGGTGTGAGTTTTCAGTCGCATATAGTCCTGGGGACCATTCAGGCTTGTTCGCATTTGTGTTCCTCACGTGTGCCCCAAAGAATGAGGTGATTTGGTGAAATGCTATGCCCAAGATTACCATCCGAGTTGCCGGCGGGGAAGTGGTTCAAATAGCTTTGGCTATCACTTCCTTTTGTCCGGCTGTGATGGTCAAGCGGATTAAGGCGCCCTGTAGTTACCAGTTGCGTTGCTTCTGGGAGTATGGGTTCGAGTCACTTCTGGGGTGTGAGTTTTCAGTCGCATATAGTCCTGGGGACCATTCAGGCTTGTTCGCATTTGTGTTCCTCACGTGTGCCCCAAAGAATAAGGTGATTTGGTGAAATGCTATGCCCAAAATTACCATCCGAGTTGCCGGCGGGGAAGTGGTTCAAATAGCTTTGGCTATCACTTCCTTTTGTCCGGCCGTGATGGTCAAGCGGATTACGGCGCCCTGTAGTTACCAGTTGCGTTGCTTCTGGGAGTATGGGTTCGAGTCACTTCTGGGGTGTGAGTTTTCAGTCGCATATAGTCCTGGGGACCATTCAGGCTTGTTCGCATTTGTGTTCCTCATGTGTGCCCCAAAGAATGAGGTGATTTGGTGAAATGCTATGCCCAAGATTACCATCCGAGTTGCCGGCGGGGAAGTGGTTCAAATAGCTTTGGCTATCACTTCCTTTTGTCCGGCCGTGATGGTCAAGCGGATTAAGGCGCCCTGTAGTTACCAGTTGCGTTGCTTCTGGGAGTATGGGTTCGAGTCACTTCTGGGGTGTGAGTTTTCAGTCGCATATAGTCCTGGGGACAATTCAGGCTTGTTCGCATTTGTGTTCCTCACGTGTGCCCCAAAGAATGAGGTGATTTGGTGAAATGCTATGCCCAAGATTACCATCCGAGTTGCCGGCGGGGAAGTGGTTCAAATAGCTTTGGCTATCACTTCCTTATGTCCGGCCATGATGGTCAAGCGGATTAAGGCGCCCTGTAGTTACCAGTTGCGTTGCTTCTGGGAGTATGGGTTCGAGTCACTTCTGGGGTGTGAGTTTTCAGTCACATATATATATATATATATATATATATATATATATATATATATATATATATATATATATATATATATATATATATATATATATATATTAGTATATTTTGGTAGCAGTCTTTCCTGTAGACATATATTATTATATATGACCGAAAAAGCAAGATTAATAATTCTAACGTGAATTTTCTCGATCTTTCTTATGTTTCTTTTCACTGTTGATGGTAATTGAAAAATCAATTCTCCAAAATTCATTTTTATATCTAGTCTGACGTGACACTTGAACGCGTATCGTAATAACTTATTACATTTTCAAAGACTATTAGTTTACACACACAACTATGACCTGCAAACACTAAACAGAGTTCTTACTAATGCTATGATTTAAACAGCTTTCATTTTTTATTTTTATAGCAGATGATAGCGGACAGAGTGTATCGTGATCCGGTCTGTACTCCTCTTGACATACCAGAAAACATTCCAAGGAAACTACTCCAAGCTTGTACTAAAGAGGCACCCTTCTTGAGCCCGGATGGGCACATGTATAAGCAAGTAGATGGGGTCGCCATGGGTTCTCCCCTAGGTGTCCTGTTTGCGAACTGCTACATGAGTACCATCGAACAAAAGGTCTTAGTCGACATGAACTTGAAACCGGCCATATACTGCAGGTATGTTGACGACATTTTTACACAGGTACCTGTGTAAAAATGGTACACAGGCACCTGTATATATAAAAAAATTTACACTGGTACCTATATATATATATATATATATATATATATATATATATATATATATATATATATCTATATATATTTCTAACACGAATTTTCTCAATCTTTCAAACATTTCTTTTCACTGTTGGAGGTAATTCAAAAATCAATTCTCCAAAATTCATTTTTATTTCTAGTCTGACGCGACACTTGACCGCGTTTCGTAAAACTTATTACATTTTCAAAGACTTTACACATACACAACTGAATAGAACTTACATATCTCCGATTTGTTTATATCTACATTTGAGTGAGGTGGATGGGGTGAGGTGGTATTTAATAGGGTATTAATTTCATCAACACAAGACAGAACACGAAACAATGGGTATTGAAATGGAAGTGATTGTAGAAAGCCTATTGGTCCATATTTCTTGATGCTTCTATATTGGAGCGGAGTCTTGAGGTGGGTAGAATATAGTTGTGCATTAATTGGCTGTTGATTGCTGGTGTCGACTTCTTAATGTGCAGTGCCTCGCAAACGTCAAGCCGTCTGCTATCGCTGTATCTATCGATGATTTCTGTGTTGTTTACTAGGATTTCTCTGGCGATGGTTTGGTTTTGGGAAGAGATTATATGTTCCTTAATGGAGCCCTGTTGCTTATGCATCGTTAAACGCCCAGAAAGAGATGTTGTTATCTTGCCTATATACTGGGTTTTTTGGAGCTTACAGTCCCCAAGTGGGCATTTGAAGGCATAGACGACGTTGGTCTCTTTCAAAGCGTTCTGCTTTGTGTCTGGAGAGTTTCTCATGAGTAGGCTGGCCGTTTTTCTGGTTTTATAGTAAATCGTCAGTTGTATCCTCTGATTTTTGTCTGTAGGGATAACGTTTCTATTAACAATATCTTTCAGGAGCCTTTCCTCCGTTTTATGAGCTGTGGAAAAGAAGTTCCTGTAAAATAGTCTAATAGGGGGTATAGGTGTTGTGTTAGTTGTCTCTTCAGAGGTTGCATGGCGTTTCACTTTCCTTCTTGTGATGTCTTCGACGAAACCATTGGAGAAGCCGTTGTTGACTAGGACCTGCCTTACCCTACAGAGTTCTTCGTCGACTTGCTTCCATTCTGAGCTGTGGCTGAGAGCACGGTCGACATATGCGTTAACAACACTCCTCTTGTACGTGTCTGGGCAGTCGCTGTTGGCATTTAGGCACATTCCTATGTTCGTTTCCTTAGTGTAGACTGCAGTGTGGAAACCTCCGCTCTTTTCCATGACTGTTACATCTAGAAAGGGCAGCTTCCCATCCTTTTCCATCTCGTAAGTGAAACGCAGCACGGAACTCTGCTCAAATGCCTCCTTCAGCTCCTGCAGATGTCTGACATCAGGTACCTGTGTAAAAATGTCGTCAACATACCTGCAGTATATGGCCGGTTTCAAGTTCATGTCGACTAAGACTTTTTGCTCGATGGTACCCATGTAGAAGTTTGCAAACAGGACACCTAGGGGAGAACCCATGGCGACCCCATCTACTTGCTTATACATGTGCCCATCCGGGCTCAAGAAGGGTGCCTCTTTAGTACAAGCTTGGAGTAGTTTCCTCAGAATATTTTCTGGTATGTCAAGAGGAGTACAGGCTGGATCACGATACACTCTGTCGGCTATCAACCCGATTGTCTCGTCCACAGGTACGTTGGTAAACAGCGATTCTACGTCCAACGAGGCTCTTATCCCTGTGGCCCGTGTGCCCCGCAGTAAGTCAACAAAATCCTTTGGAGACTTCAGGCTGAAGGCGCAAGGAACATAAGGAGTCAGCAGGCCGTTGAGTCGCTTCGCCAGTCTGTACGTGGGTGTGGGTATCTGGCTAATGATTGGCCGAAGTGGGTTTCCAGGCTTGTGTGTCTTGACATTTCCATACGCATATCCAGGTTTATATTCCCCAATGATCTTTGGCAGGTGGAGTCCGGATTTCTTGGCGTTCACAGTTTCGATCAGTTTGTTGACCTTTGCTTTCAATTCGGCTGTAGTGTCCTTCGTTACCCTTTGGAACTTAGTTTGGTCAGAGAGTATGAGGTTCATTTTCGCCAGATATTCGTCTTTTTTAAGAATGACATATATTGGCGACTTGTCACCTCTCCTGACAACTATCTCCTTGTTCTCACGAAGGCTTTTAGCTGCCGCTTTGAGCTCGGGGGACAGTATGGTGCTTCTGTAATTGCCTCGATTCTTTCCTCCTTCTGCAATAAGTTCTGCTTGTAAGGTATCTTTGGTAGTGACCTTCTTTTGTGTCTCGAGGTCGAATATGTCGTCCAACAGAATTTCCAACTCTACTTTCCGGGCCATCTCACTCGGTCTGGACATAACGTGACAGTTTATGCCCAGATTTAGGAGAGTGACTTGGTCCTCAGTGAGGTTAATTCCTGCAAGGTTCAGGAAGCCATCTCTTGGTCGTGGAATTGCCATAGGTCCTCCATATAATGTTGTTAGTTTCTTGATAATCCTTGTTTCAGTGCTGAGGTGATGTTGGTCTGTGAGGATGTCGAGGTGTTGTTCAATGCGGGTACGGATACTTTCGTCGATGTTGCTATTTCTCCACTCGTTTCTAGCATGAAGTAGTTGCGTTTAGTTGTCTTTGGTTTCATTCTCTGCCTTGTATATCTGATCACGAATCAGATCCTGGCGATATTTTATCGTGAAGGCTTGATTCCTTGCTGCTGGGTCGTGCGCTTTAATATTAGTATATTTTGGTAGCAGTCTTTCCTGAAGACATATATTATTAAATATGACCAAAAAAGTAAGATTAATAATTCTAACACGAATTTTCTCAATCTTTCAAACATTTCTTTTCACTGTTGGAGGTAATTCAAAAATCAATTCTCCAAAATTCATTTTTCAATCTAGTCTGACGCGACACTTGAGCGCGTTTCGTAAAACGTATTACATTTTCAAAGACTTTACACATACACAACTGAATAGAACTTACATATCTCCAATTGTTTATATCTACATTTGAGTGAGGTGGATGGGGTGAGGTGGTATTTAATAGGGTATTTATTTCATCAACACAAGACAAAACACGAAACAATTGGTATTGAAATGGAAGTGATTGTAGAAAGCCTATTGGTCCATATTTCTTGATGCTTCTATATTGGAGCGGAGTCTTGAGGTGGGTAGAATATAGTTGTGCATTAATTGGCTGTTGATTGCTGGTGTTGACTTCTTAATGTGCAGTGCCTCGCAAACGTCAAGCCGTCTGCTATCGCTGTATCTATCGATGATTTCTGTGTTGTTTACTAGGATTTCTCTGGCGATGGTTTGGTTGTGGGAAGAGATTATATGTTCCTTAATGGAGCCCTGTTGCTTATGCATCGTTAAACGCCTAGAAAGAGATGTTGTTGTCTTGCCTATATACTGGGTTTTTTGGAGCTTACAGTCCCCAAGTGGGCATTTGAAGGCATAGACGACGTTGGTCTCTTTCAAAGCGTTCTGCTTTGTGTCTGGAGAGTTTCTAATGAGTAGGCTGGCCGTTTTTCTGGTTTTATAGTAAATCGTCAGTTGTATCCTCTGATTTTTGTCTGTAGGGATAACGTTTCTATTAACAATATCTTTCAGGAGCCTTTCCTCCGTTTTATGAGCTGTGGAAAAGAAGTTCCTGTAAAATAGTCTAATAGGGGGTATAGGTGTTGTGTTAGTTGTCTCTTCAGAGGTTGCATGGCGTTTCACTTTCCTTCGTATGTCTTCGACGAAACCATTGGAGAAGCCGTTGTTGACTAGGACCTGCCTTACCCTACAGAGTTCTTCGTCGACTTGCTTCCATTCTGAGCTGTGGCTGAGAGCACGGTCGACATATGCGTTAACAACACTTCTCTTGTACCTGTCTGGGCAGTCGCTGTTGGCATTTAGGCACATTCCTATGTTCGTTTCCTTAGTGTAGACTGCAGTGTGGAAACCTCCGCTCTTTTCCATTACTGTTACATCTAGAAAGGGCAGCTTCCCATCCTTTTCCATCTCGTAAGTGAAACGCAGCACGGAACTCTGCTCAAATGCCTCCTTCAGCTCCTGCAGATGTCTGACATCAGGTACCTGTGTAAAAATGTCGTCAACATACCTGCAGTATATGGCCGGTTTCAAGTTCATGTCGACTAAGACTTTTTGCTCGATGGTACCCATGTAGAAGTTTGCAAACAGGACACCTAGGGGAGAACCCATGGCGACCCCATCTACTTGCTTATACATGTGCCCATCCGGGCTCAAGAAGGGTGCCTCTTTAGTACAAGCTTGGAGTAGTTTCCTCAGAATATTTTCTGGTATGTCAAGAGGAGTACAGGCTGGATCACGATACACTCTGTCGGCTATCAACCCGATTGTCTCGTCCACAGGTACGTTGGTAAACAGCGATTCTACGTCCAACGAGGCTCTTATCCCTGTGGCCCGTGTGCCCCGCAGTAAGTCAACAAAATCCTTTGGAGACTTCAGGCTGAAGGCGCAAGGAACATAAGGAGTCAGCAGGCCGTTGAGTCGCTTCGCCAGTCTGTACGTGGGTGTGGGTATCTGGCTAATGATTGGCCGAAGTGGGTTTCCAGGCTTGTGTGTCTTGACATTTCCATACGCATATCCAGGTTTATATTCCCCAATGATCTTTGGCAGGTGGAGTCCGGATTTCTTGGCGTTCACAGTTTCGATCAGTTTGTTGACCTTTGCTTTCAATTCGGCTGTAGTGTCCTTCGTTACCCTTTGAAACTTAGTTTGGTCAGAGAGTATGAGGTTCATTTTCGCCAGATATTCGTCTTTTTTAAGAATGACATATATTGGCGACTTGTCACCTCTCCTGACAACTATCTCCTTGTTCTCACGAAGGCTTTTAGCTGCCGCTTTGAGCTCGGGGGACAGTATGGTGCTTCTGTAATTGCCTCGATTCTTTCCTCCTTCTGCAATAAGTTCTGCTTGTAAGGTATCTTTGGTAGTGACCTTCTTTTGTGTCTCGAGGTCGAATATGTCGTCCAACAGAATTTCCAACTCTACTTTCCGGGCCATCTCACTCGGTCTGGACATAACGTGACAGTTTATGCCCAGATTTAGGAGAGTGACTTGGTCCTCAGTGAGGTTAATTCCTGCAAGGTTCAGGAAGCCATCTCTTGGTCGTGGAATTGCCATAGGTCCTCCATATAATGTTGTTAGTTTCTTGATAATCCTTGTTTCAGTGCTGAGGTGATGTCGGTCTGTGAGGATGTCGAGGTGTTGTTCAATGCGGGTACGGATACTTTCGTCGATGTTGCTATTTCTCCACTCGTTTCTAGCATGAAGTAGTTGCGTTTAGTTGTCTTTGGTTTCATTCTCTGCCTTGTATATCTGATCACGAATCAGATCCTGGCGATATTTTATCGTGAAGGCTTGATTCCTTGCTGCTGGGTCGTGCGCTTTAATATTAGTATATTTTGGTAGCAGTCTTTCCTGAAGACATATATTATTAAATATGACCAAAAAAGTAAGATTAATAATTCTAACACGAATTTTCTCAATCTTTCAAACATTTCTTTTCACTGTTGGAGGTAATTCAAAAATCAATTCTCCAAAATTCATTTTTCAATCTAGTCTGACGCGACACTTGAGCGCGTTTCGTAAAACGTATTACATTTTCAAAGACTTTACACATACACAACTGAATAGAACTTACATATCTCCAATTGTTTATATCTACATTTGAGTGAGGTGGATGGGGTGAGGTGGTATTTAATAGGGTATTTATTTCATCAACACAAGACAAAACACGAAACAATTGGTATTGAAATGGAAGTGATTGTAGAAAGCCTATTGGTCCATATTTCTTGATGCTTCTATATTGGAGCGGAGTCTTGAGGTGGGTAGAATATAGTTGTGCATTAATTGGCTGTTGATTGCTGGTGTTGACTTCTTAATGTGCAGTGCCTCGCAAACGTCAAGCCGTCTGCTATCGCTGTATCTATCGATGATTTCTGTGTTGTTTACTAGGATTTCTCTGGCGATGGTTTGGTTGTGGGAAGAGATTATATGTTCCTTAATGGAGCCCTGTTGCTTATGCATCGTTAAACGCCTAGAAAGAGATGTTGTTGTCTTGCCTATATACTGGGTTTTTTGGAGCTTACAGTCCCCAAGTGGGCATTTGAAGGCATAGACGACGTTGGTCTCTTTCAAAGCGTTCTGCTTTGTGTCTGGAGAGTTTCTCATGAGTAGGCTGGCCGTTTTTCTGGTTTTATAGTAAATCGTCAGTTGTATCCTCTGATTTTTGTCTGTAGGGATAACGTTTCTATTAACAATATCTTTCAGGAGCCTTTCCTCCGTTTTATGAGCTGTGGAAAAGAAGTTCCTGTAAAATAGTCTAATAGGGGGTATAGGTGTTGTGTTAGTTGTCTCTTCAGAGGTTGCATGGCGTTTCACTTTCCTTCGTATGTCTTCGACGAAACCATTGGAGAAGCCGTTGTTGACTAGGACCTGCCTTACCCTACAGAGTTCTTCGTCGACTTGCTTCCATTCTGAGCTGTGGCTGAGAGCACGGTCGACATATGCGTTAACAACACTTCTCTTGTACCTGTCTGGGCAGTCGCTGTTGGCATTTAGGCACATTCCTATGTTCGTTTCCTTAGTGTAGACTGCAGTGTGGAAACCTCCGCTCTTTTCCATTACTGTTACATCTAGAAAGGGCAGCTTCCCATCCTTTTCCATCTCGTAAGTGAAACGCAGCACGGAACTCTGCTCAAATGCCTCCTTCAGCTCCTGCAGATGTCTGACATCAGGTACCTGTGTAAAAATGTCGTCAACATACCTGCAGTATATGGCCGGTTTCAAGTTCATGTCGACTAAGACTTTTTGCTCGATGGTACCCATGTAGAAGTTTGCAAACAGGACACCTAGGGGAGAACCCATGGCGACCCCATCTACTTGCTTATACATGTGCCCATCCGGGCTCAAGAAGGGTGCCTCTTTAGTACAAGCTTGGAGTAGTTTCCTCAGAATATTTTCTGGTATGTCAAGAGGAGTACAGGCTGGATCACGATACACTCTGTCGGCTATCAACCCGATTGTCTCGTCCACAGGTACGTTGGTAAACAGCGATTCTACGTCCAACGAGGCTCTTATCCCTGTGGCCCGTGTGCCCCGCAGTAAGTCAACAAAATCCTTTGGAGACTTCAGGCTGAAGGCGCAAGGAACATAAGGAGTCAGCAGGCCGTTGAGTCGCTTCGCCAGTCTGTACGTGGGTGTGGGTATCTGGCTAATGATTGGCCGAAGTGGGTTTCCAGGCTTGTGTGTCTTGACAGTTCCATACGCATATCCAGGTTTATATTCCCCAATGATCTTTGGCAGGTGGAGTCCGGATTTCTTGGCGTTCACAGTTTCGATCAGTTTGTTGACCTTTGCTTTCAATTCGGCTGTAGTGTCCTTCGTTACCCTTTGGAACTTAGTTTGGTCAGAGAGTATGAGGTTCATTTTCGCCAGATATTCGTCTTTTTTAAGAATGACATATATTGGCGACTTGTCACCTCTCCTGACAACTATCTCCTTGTTCTCACGAAGGCTTTTAGCTGCCGCTTTGAGCTCGGGGGACAGTATGGTGCTTCTGTAATTGCCTCGATTCTTTCCTCCTTCTGCAATAAGTTCTGCTTGTAAGGTATCTTTGGTAGTGACCTTCTTTTGTGTCTCGAGGTCGAATATGTCGTCCAACAGAATTTCCAACTCTACTTTCCGGGCCATCTCACTCGGTCTGGACATAACGTGACAGTTTATGCCCAGATTTAGGAGAGTGACTTGGTCCTCAGTGAGGTTAATTCCTGCAAGGTTCAGGAAGCCATCTCTTGGTCGTGGAATTGCCATAGGTCCTCCATATAATGTTGTTAGTTTCTTGATAATCCTTGTTTCAGTGCTGAGGTGATGTCGGTCTGTGAGGATGTCGAGGTGTTGTTCAATGCGGGTACGGATACTTTCGTCGATGTTGCTATTTCTCCACTCGTTTCTAGCATGAAGTAGTTGCGTTTAGTTGTCTTTGGTTTCATTCTCTGCCTTGTATATCTGATCACGAATCAGATCCTGGCGATATTTTATCGTGAAGGCTTGATTCCTTGCTGCTGGGTCGTGCGCTTTAATATTAGTATATTTTGGTAGCAGTCTTTCCTGAAGACATATATTATTAAATATGACCAAAAAAGTAAGATTAATAATTCTAACACGAATTTTCTCAATCTTTCAAACATTTCTTTTCACTGTTGGAGGTAATTCAAAAATCAATTCTCCAAAATTCATTTTTCAATCTAGTCTGACGCGACACTTGAGCGCGTTTCGTAAAACGTATTACATTTTCAAAGACTTTACACATACACAACTGAATAGAACTTACATATCTCCAATTGTTTATATCTACATTTGAGTGAGGTGGATGGGGTGAGGTGGTATTTAATAGGGTATTTATTTCATCAACACAAGACAAAACACGAAACAATTGGTATTGAAATGGAAGTGATTGTAGAAAGCCTATTGGTCCATATTTCTTGATGCTTCTATATTGGAGCGGAGTCTTGAGGTGGGTAGAATATAGTTGTGCATTAATTGGCTGTTGATTGCTGGTGTTGACTTCTTAATGTGCAGTGCCTCGCAAACGTCAAGCCGTCTGCTATCGCTGTATCTATCGATGATTTCTGTGTTGTTTACTAGGATTTCTCTGGCGATGGTTTGGTTGTGGGAAGAGATTATATGTTCCTTAATGGAGCCCTGTTGCTTATGCATCGTTAAACGCCTAGAAAGAGATGTTGTTGTCTTGCCTATATACTGGGTTTTTTGGAGCTTACAGTCCCCAAGTGGGCATTTGAAGGCATAGACGACGTTGGTCTCTTTTAAAGCGTTCTGCTTTGTGTCTGGAGAGTTTCTCATGAGTAGGCTGGCCGTTTTTCTGGTTTTATAGTAAATCGTCAGTTGTATCCTCTGATTTTTGTCTGTAGGGATAACGTTTCTATTAACAATATCTTTCAGGAGCCTTTCCTCCGTTTTATGAGCTGTGGAAAAGAAGTTCCTGTAAAATAGTCTAATAGGGGGTATAGGTGTTGTGTTAGTTGTCTCTTCAGAGGTTGCATGGCGTTTCACTTTCCTTCGTATGTCTTCGACGAAACCATTGGAGAAGCCGTTGTTGACTAGGACCTGCCTTACCCTACAGAGTTCTTCGTCGACTTGCTTCCATTCTGAGCTGTGGCTGAGAGCACGGTCGACATATGCGTTAACAACACTTCTCTTGTACCTGTCTGGGCAGTCGCTGTTGGCATTTAGGCACATTCCTATGTTCGTTTCCTTAGTGTAGACTGCAGTGTGGAAACCTCCGCTCTTTTCCATTACTGTTACATCTAGAAAGGGCAGCTTCCCATCCTTTTCCATCTCGTAAGTGAAACGCAGCACGGAACTCTGCTCAAATGCCTCCTTCAGCTCCTGCAGATGTCTGACATCAGGTACCTGTGTAAAAATGTCGTCAACATACCTGCAGTATATGGCCGGTTTCAAGTTCATGTCGACTAAGACTTTTTGCTCGATGGTACCCATGTAGAAGTTTGCAAACAGGACACCTAGGGGAGAACCCATGGCGACCCCATCTACTTGCTTATACATGTGCCCATCCGGGCTCAAGAAGGGTGCCTCTTTAGTACAAGCTTGGAGTAGTTTCCTCAGAATATTTTCTGGTATGTCAAGAGGAGTACAGGCTGGATCACGATACACTCTGTCGGCTATCAACCCGATTGTCTCGTCCACAGGTACGTTGGTAAACAGCGATTCTACGTCCAACGAGGCTCTTATCCCTGTGGCCCGTGTGCCCCGCAGTAAGTCAACAAAATCCTTTGGAGACTTCAGGCTGAAGGCGCAAGGAACATAAGGAGTCAGCAGGCCGTTGAGTCGCTTCGCCAGTCTGTACGTGGGTGTGGGTATCTGGCTAATGATTGGCCGAAGTGGGTTTCCAGGCTTGTGTGTCTTGACATTTAAATACGCATATCCAGGTTTATATTCCCTTAGACTTAGAACCTTAGTTTGGTCAGAGAGTATGAGGTTCATTTTCACACAAACAAAAACAAAAGACACAAAAGAAGGTCACTACCAAAGATACCTTACAAGCAGAACTTATTGCAGAAGGAGGAAAGAATCGAGGCAATTACAGAAGCACCATACTGTCCCCCGAGGTCAAAGCGGCAGCTAAAAGCCTTCGTGAGAACTAGGAGATAGTTGTCAGGAGAGGTGACAAGACGCCAATATATGTCATTCTTAAAAAAGACGAATATCTGGCGAAAATGAACCTCATACTCTCTGACCAAACTAAGTTACAAAGGGTAACGAAGGACACTACAGCCGAATTGAAAGCAAAGGTCAACAAACTGATCGAAACTGTGAACGCCAAGAAATCCGGACTCCACCTGCCAAAGATCATTGGGGAATATAAACCTGGATATGCGTATGGAAATGTCAAGACACACAAGCCTGGAAACCCACTTCGGCAAATCATTAGCCAGATACCCACACCCACGTACAGACTGGCGAAGCGACTCAACGGCCTGCTGACTCCTTATGTTCCTTGCGCCTTCAGCCTGAAGTCTCCAAAGGAATTTGTTGACTTACTGCGGGGCACACGGGCCACAGGGATAAGAGCCTCGTTGGTCGTAGAATCGCTGTTTACCAACGTACCTGTGGATGAGACAATCGGGATGATAGCCGACAGAGTGTATCGTGATCCAGCCTGTACTCCTCTTGACATACCAGAAAATATTCTGAGGAAACTACTCCAAGCTTGTACTAAAGAGGCACCCTTCTTGAGCCCGGATGGGCACATGTATAAACAAGTAGATGGGGTCGCCATGGGTTCTCCCCTAGGTGTCCTGTTTGCAAACTTCTACATGGGTACCATCGACCAAAAAGTCTTAGTCGACATGAACTTGAAACCGGCCATATACTGCAGGTATGTTGACGACATTTTTACACAGGTACCTGATGTCAGACATCTGCAGGAGCTGAAGGAGGCATTTGAGCAGAGTTCCGTGCTGCGTTTCACTTACGAGATGGAAAAGGATGGGAAGCTGCCCTTTCTAGATGTAACAGTCATGGAAAAGAGCGGAGGTTTCCACACTGCAGTCTACACTAAGGAAACGAACATAGGAATGTGCCTAAATGCCAACAGCGACTGCCCAGACAGGTACAAGAGGAGTGTTGTTAACGCATATGTCGACCGTGCTCTCAGCCACAGCTCAGAATGGAAGCAAGTCGACGAAGAACTCTGTAGGGTAAGGCAGCCTATTATGCAAGGCCCGACTTGCCTAATAAGCCAAGTTTTCCTGAATTAATATATTTTCTCTATTTTTTTTCTTATGAAATGATAAAGCTACCCATTTCATTATGTGTGAGGTCATTTTTTTTATTGGAGTTAAAATTAACGTAGAAATATGACCGAACTTAACCAACCCTACCTAACCTAACCTAACCTATCTTTATAGGTTAGGTTAGGTTAGGTAGCCGAAAAAGTTAGGTTAGGTTAGGTTAGGTAGGTTAGGAAGTCGAAAAACAATTAATTCATGAAAACTTCGCTTATTAGCAAATCGGGCCTTGCATAGTAGGCTGAGAAGTGCGTTCTGGCTACTAGGTACGACATATATATATATAATATATATTTATATATTATAAATTATAATATATATATATATATATATATATATATATATATATATATATATATATATATATATATATATATATATATATATATATGCATGGCCCGATATAGTCCTTCTCGGCCTACTATGCATGGCCCGATTTGCCTAATAAGCCAAGTTTTCATGAATTAATTGTTTTTCGACTACCTAACCTACCTAACCTAACCTAACCTTACTTTTTTGGCTACCTAACCTAACCTAACCTATAAAGATAGGTTAGGTTAGGTTAGGTAGGGTTGGTTAGGTTCGGTCATATATCTACGTTAATTTTAACTCCAATAAAAAAAAATTGACCTCATACATGATGAAATGGGTAGCTTTATCATTTCATTTGAAAAAAATTAGAGAAAATATATTAATTCAGGAAAACTTGGCTTATTAGGCAAATCGGGCCTTGCATAGTAGGCTGAGAAGTGAGTTCTGGCTACTAGGTACGACATATATATATATATATATATGTTGTACCTAGTAGCCAGAACGTCGTACTCGGCCTACTATACAAGGCCCGATTTGCCTAATAAGCCAAGTTTTCCTGAATTAATATATTTTCTCTATTTTTTTTCTTACGAAATGATAAAGCTACCCATTTCATTATGCATGAGGTCATTTTTTTTATTGGAATTAAAATTAACGTAGATATATGACCGAACGTAACCAACCCTACCTAACCTAACCTAACCTATTTTTATAGGTTAGGTTAGGTTAGGTAGCCGAAATAGTTAGGTTAGGTTAGGTTAGGTAGGTTAGGTAGTCGAAAAACAATTAATTCATGAAAACTTGGCTTATTAGGCTAATCGGGCCTTGCACAGTAGGCTGAGAAGTGCGTTCTGGCTACTAGGTACGACATATATCTATCTATATATATATATATATATATATATATATATATATATATATATATATATATATATATATATATATATATATATATATATATGTATATATATATATGTATATATATATATATATATATATATATATATATATATATATATATATATATATATATATATATATATATATATATATATATATAATGTGTTTACCTCGCTTATGGCGGCCTGGGGAAATGTGAAGTGGGGAATTGATGACTGGCAGCTGCATGGGAGGGGAGTGAGGGGAGGGTGGGACATATGACCACACCTTAATGTGTGAGGCATCAAAGACCACACACCAGTACAGTTCTCCTTCATTGCGGTATGTGGGCTGCCTCATGGCCTATGTGTCGCTGCTGCTATGTGGCAGAGTGAGCTGTGACAGGAGTGAGTATGGTGCGCCGTATTGCTGTCATCAAAAGCAGTCCTCCAGACCCACGGAGTGAGTGTGTGAAGTTGACAGGTGATAGATACAGGCTGTCACCTGTCGAGGGAGGGCTGAGGGGAAGTTGGGTGGGAGGGGGAGATATGACCCCACCAGCTACTGGAGATAGTCTTTCAGTTAGCAACAGAATGCTGGACACTGCGCAGCTCCCAGACACGCCCCTTTGAAAAACGATTAAGGTTAATGGACCACATCCGCCCCTGGTGCAGCTCCAACACGACCTGGTCTGTCACCTAACTAATGGCCCCCATCATTCTACACACGTGCGTTGTTACATAAAACAGACATTCTTTAAGAAAAAATATTGACTCCACAGTCACACAAACTCACTGCCAGCTGTTACCTCCCCTCATTCACATCATAAGAGTCTGCTCTCTCTCTCTCAACCTCCTCAACATTTCCTGCCAGTGTAGGGGGAACTAATCCACGTCATTGATCACCACCGAACACAGCTGCATTAGCTCAGAAAAAGTTAAATGCTTTCTTCTCTCTAAGAAAATAATGACTCCCCTGTCAAAATTACAAACACCTGCCCACTCATTGTCCCCCTCTTTCTACCCTCGCATCTTGACCGCAATCTTCTCCAACCCTCTCTGGCCGAGAGAAAGCCCCCCTCCCTCACCCCTCAACATATTCAGGCCATATCGGGACTCTCCTCCCTCCCTCCCCCCCCCCCCCTCTAAATAGCCTACTTAGTCTCGTCTATTGATCAAACTATATATATATCTACACACAGGATAAACTCTACGGTGCTTACCCATACACATTTATCTACTCTTCTCTTCACCATTCCTCTTCTATTCTCCTCGTATTCCTTACTCTCCACACATACCCCACATACAACCACATACTCTCCTACCCTCAACATATCCACCCATCAAACTCTACCGCATAACCAGACACCGGACGCTGACCCTTGTCCGCCACGCGTCGAAACATCCGGGAAAACCCCCCAGAACACTTTGTGACTAGACACCTGTGCACCACCTGGGCAGCTGGGCTTAATGAGCTCACCTGCTCAGATGGTGCGCGCGGTTCTAGTCACATATTTCACTACTGGACAGCACCTGCACCCAAATAGGAAGCATCTGCATACATTACAAAAGACTTATTAAAATCAGGACTAGCGAGGACTGGGGATGAAGATAAGATACTTTTTAAACCATCAAAGGCTTCTTGATACTGGGTAGTCCACTTAAATTTACTTCTCTGCTGCAACAAATCAGTCAGAGGTAAAGCTACCATAGAAAAGGGTTTACAGTACCAACTGTAATAGGAACTCATCCTTAAAATTTGCTGAACCTGATTGTTGTTAGTCAAGATAGGATAATTTACAATGGCATTAATTTTATGAGATAAAGGCATCATCGTACCTTGACCAACCTCGTGCCCTAGATAGACAATTGTGCCTCTGACAAAGTTACATTTGTTAGGGTTAACAGTAAGATTGGCCTCCTGCAACTTGGCAAACAATAATTTTAAACCCAGTAAATGGTCTTGCCAAAAATCACTAAACAAAACAATGTCATCTAAATAAGCACGACAATTGGGAATATTCTGCAACAGCAAATTCATTAATCTCTGGAAAGTTGCCGGGGCATTCTTAAGACCAAAAGGCTTAACGTTATACTGAAATCAACCATCAGTTGTTATAAAAGCTGAAACTTCACTAGCTTGATTTGTCAAAGGCACTTGATGATAACCTTTAGACAAATAGAATTTAGATATAAATTGACAGTGACCAATCTGGTCACTACAATCCTCAAGCAATGGCAATGGGAAGGTGTCTACTGCAGTGACACTATTCAATCGTTGTAGTCAGTACACAGGCGCCACTTTCCATCCGGTTTAGAAAATAGTAAGCAAGGTGGATACCAGGAACTTTGACTGGGCGCTATGGGACAACACAGCTGTTAGCTGATTTAACATCAGCCCCTGAGACACTGTAGCTTCATTACATATGAGCACTCACATGACCAGTCTCCACATTCATCCTCATTCCTGTCATTCACCCTCCTGACTGAAGCTGAAGAACACCTAACTCGCTTCAACGTGCATCGACCGGGTGTGGCCCCAGGGTATGGCCAGAGCGTGTGGTCAGAGCATGGCCCCATGGTATGTGGCCATGGAGCAGCAAGAGGCGGTCGCAGCACCTCGCCCAGGAGGAGGTGGCACATGGGGTGGCCGGGTGACCCATAGACGTGCAAAAGGTGACTCTGGGAATGCACACACTCACACACGCCACGAGAAATGGTACTGGTACACAGGACGTGTGATGTGGGCCAAATGGCGACGCAGTTGAGGTACAATTCAATGTCCCAACACAGACTTTTAATTTCCCGAAAATCACAAACCTCTTCTAACACTAGAAAAACCCCTTCCCAATCCTACCTCCTACCAACCATCTTAGTCAATATATCAGATGACTACAGGTGTGTGAAGTACCATCTGGTAACCCACGAGGCTGCCTCGTGCCTCATGGGGAACACGTGTTCACCCATACAGAGTCTTTTCTCCCTCAATTCCTATTAATCGGCCCCTCGATCACGCAAATTTGATGCAGGCACGGTTCACGATAACAGGGTCACCGTAGTGATGAGGAAATGGTGATAACAAGGCGATACAGGGGTGGTGGAGGTAATAGCGTGCCACCTCCACTGCCTGGGCATCCAGCCCACTCGATCGCCGCCTGTAGACTGAATCTTAGCGACCTAGGGAAACTCAAAAGACGCTCATCTCCCCCCACCTCGTCTTGACCAATCAGAGCAAAGCCGCCTCCCAGTCACAGCCGTTCCCGCCCAAAACGTCACATAAGGCTGAGATGCCTAGACGAATCACAAACGCCCCTTACCATGCGACGTCCCGTGACGTCACAAGGGGGGGGAGGCCTGGGGGTATGACGTCATACCTTACAGGGTGGGGGGGGGGGAGGCAACGTTCACCCCTCTTGATCCTGTTGGTTTTCCAGCTCAAGTGCCCTCTTGTACCTCACTCTCTCTCTTTCTCTCTACAAATTTCTCAGAAAACATGTTAAGTTCTATAACTCTTTCCACAGGGCAGTTACAGACTGCAGCATAGTCCTTAAATACAGGGCTAAGCAAGGGCTTTCAGGCAACATCACCCAAGGGGGTGTGAAGTGGGAACTTCTTGTCTAGATTGCGATAGAGCGACTCCAGCCTAATCTAGAAAACTAGAAAAACTAACTGAGGGAATTTCCATTCCCTCATAGTGCACTACCAAAACTTTGGAAGGATTCTGCAGATTTTTAATTTTATAAGTTAACTCAGAGCGTCTGCAAACAACTTCAAAACGACCTTCAAAATAAGGAGCTAAATCAGCTTCCACTCTGGACTTCAAAACAAGAACAAGATCACCTGGGTGGAAACATCTGAACTTCACCTTGAACTTCTTGTCATGGTGTTGTTTCATCTTAAACTGCGACTTCTTCAGATGCTCACTCGCCAGGTCTTGGTACTTCTTCAACTTGGACTGGATCTTACTCAACAACCGACTTCCATCAGGGAGAGAAACGTTTCCCATCATCCTCTCACGCAGCAACTGGATTGGGCCTCTCACTTGATGTCTGAAAACTAATTGGAAAGGAGACCACCCCAAGGAATGCTGTAACCCATTTCGAGCTGCAAATAATATAAAGGGTTATTATGTATCATCATCCCAATTTCCCAATTTCGTGTGGAGTCTTCGCCAACAGTCCATAACATCTGCTTCATGGTCTGGTTATATATCTCCAAGACACCTTGACTCTGTAGAGGGTAAGTTCACTCTGCTGAAGTTGGGCTTAAGTATGGCATTTTTCATCATAAGTTAAATTGGGGGAGAGGTAGTAACAGGGAAGTAACTCCCTCAACTGCACTTCCCTCACAAAACGAGCTAAAAAAAAGTGTCTGCCAACTGGATTTCCGGTTCTAACGTTGAAGGTTTTCCAGTCATCCCACCGGTTGTAAGGTTGGAAACATCACTCTGGGACTTGGCGATTTGAGATCTGGTGACTGCACAGGCTGGATACACTTCAGGAGCAATCTCACTCGTTTTTTAGAGAACTCTACCTGGGTCATTGAACATCACTGTTTATCAAGGTGTGGCAATGCCATTTCCTAGAATTATATCGACACCAGATATGGGTAAGGTATCGCACACACCTACAGTACATAGTCCAGGAGTGCTGTGGATGCATCCATCAGGCCCAGATGATAGAGATCTGGAACCATATTAGTGCTGTGGACGGGTCCATCAGGGCCAGATGGTAGAGGTCTGGAGTAATATTAGTGCTGTGGACGGGTCCTTCAGGGCCAGATGGTAGAGGTCTGGAGTAATATTAGTGCCGTGGACTCGTCCTTCAGGGCCAGATGGTAGAGGTCTGGAGTAATATTAGTGCTGTGGACTCTTCCTTCAGGGACAGATGGTAGAGGTCTGGAGTAATATTAGTGCTGTGGGCGGGTCCTTCTGGTGCATATAGTAGAGGTTTTGAGGTGATTGTTTTATTAACTAAAGTACCGGTTGATGATTTGCTAGTCTTCCTACCTGAGGAATGCTCCATTGGTTTTGCATGTGTGACGGTAACGCGTTGGTGTTCGGCTGTTCAAAAGCTAGGGGTATGGCCTCGTCACATATTAACAAAAAAAAATAGAAAATCTGGAACTTCGTCTGTGGTAAGGTAAGGAGAAGACACACAAAACACAAGTAAATTTTAACAATGAAATTTTAATTACGTTAAAGAAAGCAAAACATGAATAAAATGGACATACAAATTCGTATAATAAAATCAATCAAAGTAATAAGAATAATCAAATGGCAAAATGAAAAGTTACGTTAAGACAAGTGAGCAAATAACAAGTGTATGACAAACAAAGTAAATAGGTGCAGGAATATTGGCTTCAAGCTATCACTTCTCTTAGTACATGTAAGCCTTGGGCTTAGTCTACCAACGAGACGTGTTAACTTGTCGAAAGCACGGGATATTCTGAGGACTGAGGTCGTGGCGGCCCCAGACATCAAGTAGTATGGTGGGTGGAGTGCAGTTGCAGCTGGACCCGCAGCCAATCAGCGATGAGCAGGCAACAAGACAGGTAGTTTGGCGGTTCGAGGTGGAGCAGGTGTTCCTGGCTGCATACGTATTGCTCTCTGGCAAACCTTGGAGATGTTGTTGTCGTTGTTGGATATTTCTTCCATAGTAGTTGTATATAGATTTGTAGAGACGTATTTTGGAGGGAAGAGCAGGCTCAATCTCTTGAAGGAGATTATCGTCACACATGATTTAATGAATTGTGGTTTGGTCATTATATCTTCAGCCACGTTATTGTGGCTCTACGTCTGCATGAATCCAATATCCACTCAGCCTGTTTTAAAATGTATCAGTTGTTATCAAATTATTATTCACGCTTAAAACAAAGACAAAAATATAATATTGTTAGTGTTTCAGTAATATTTGAGTGTTTATATATATAAAAACGTTTAGATATTAGTTAAATTTTATTAGTGAAAACTGAGTGACTTTCCTCGTCAGTTTGTTTCACTTATATAAAACTGTATTGTCAAATTAAATATATCTTTCAGTTATCTTTTTTTAACCAAAATTGTTGCAGATGAAATTGTTTCTAACTTTCTCTTGAGAAAGTTATCTATACTTCAGTCATATTTCCATTCGTTCAGTATTTTAATGCATGCACATGACTGTAAAGTTGTCACCAGTTAGGTGGGTGTGGAGCAGGAATACTGACTGTGTTCCTGACTCACCATACAGGTATACTGACTTAAAGAATTTAAATAAACTTAAAGAAATATCTTACAGCTTAATCACTGCAAATACTAATAATCTTTTACATAACCTTGCATTTAGCCTAACCTAAGTTAGGCCTAGGTCTTCAATCCATTAAGGAATATATAAGTATTAAGTAATAATAATGTAACTAGTAGTATTTAAGTATTTAAATATACTATACTACAAATATACTAATGAGTATTTAACTAATAAGTATAAGTAAGATTTAACTAATTTTTAATTAACAGAATGTTACATTTTATGAAAGCATCTTTGTGGTCGGCCGCTGCCTGAAGACGGGTTGAATAAATGGTTGGGCACTTTTCCTCATAACTAATGCAGCTGTTCGTCTAGCAGGAAAAAGGTACTCTAGATTGAGCTAGTCATCTGTTGTTAACTTGCATCCTGAGAAGTGTCAGAAGTTCGAACTTGATAGAGGGAAGGAGGGGGGGGGGGGAAGGAAAGGCGGAAGAAACGTAAAATTAATCCTAAATTATATACACACACAGGTTGCCTGTCCCCAAGTAAATTATTTATTATTGTTGTTAACAAAGATGATGGCATCAAATGGTGGCATAAGGAAGTGTGAGTGTGAGAAGAGACACCAGTGTTGGTCTGGAGCGTCTCCTACACCCACACCACCAGTGTTGGTCTGGAGCGTCTCCTACACCCACACCACCAGTGTTGGTCTGGAGCGTCTCCTACACCCACACCACCAGTGTTGGTCAGGAGCGTCTCCTACACCCACACCACCAGTGTTGGTCTGGAGCGTCTCCTACACCCACACCACCAGTGTTGGTCTGGAGCGTCTCCTACACCACACCACCAGTGTTGGTCTGGAGCGTCTCCTTCACCCACACACCAGTGTTGGTCTGGAGCGTCTCCTACACCCACACCACCAGTGTTGGTCTGGAGCGTCTCCTACACCCACACCACCAGTGTTGGTCTGGAGCGTCTCTTACACCCACACCACCAGTGTTGGTCTGGAGCGTCTCTTACACCCACACCACCAGTGTTGGTCTGGAGCGTCTCCTACACCCACACCACCAGTGTTGGTCTGGAGCGTCTCTTACACCCACACCACCAGTGTTGGTCTGGAGCGTCTCTTACACCCACACCACCAGTGTTGGTCTGGAGCGTCTCCTACACCCACACCACCAGTGTTGGTCTGGAGCGTCTCTTACACCCACACCACCAGTGTTGGTCTGGAGCGTCTCTTACACCCACACCACCAGTGTTGGTCTGGAGCGTCTCTTACACCCACACCACCAGTGTTGGTCTGGAGCGTCTCCTACACCCACACCACCAGTGTTGGTCTCGAGCGTCTCTTACACCCACACCACCAGTGTTGGTCAGGAGCGTCTCTTACACCCACACCACCAGTGTTGGTCTGGAGCATCTCCAACACCCACACCCACCAGTGTTGGTCTGGAGCATCTCCAACACCCACACCACCAGTGTTGGTCAGGAGCGTCTCCTACACCCACATCAACAGTGTTGGTCTCTCCTCATATGGGTGGGTCATAATTCCAGGACTAACTTTGCCATCCTGTTCAAGTGGATTTAAGTTTATTCTATAGAATGGTGACCATAACTGATCTGTATAATTGAACTGAGGCCAAGCAGAAGCACGATGAAGCTGAATAATAACATTTGGTGAATGTGTGAATATGGACTGATAGACTGGTGTATGAGTTTTTCAGGTTGGGATTGTAGCGCTGGAAGGCCCCAGGTGGTGTGGTCTACAAGCCAGTTGTCAGCCGGGGCAGCTGGTGCCTCATCCCTGGGCCTATCACCAGTACCACCTGTGTACTCACCTAGTTGTACTAACCTAGTTGTATTTGCGGGGGTTGAGCTCTGGCTCTTTGGTCCCGCCTCTCAACCGTCAATCAACAGGTGTACAGATTCCTGAGCCTTTTGGGCTCTATCATATCTACACTTGAAACTGTGTATGGAGTCAGCCTCCACCACATCACTTCCTAATGCATTCCGTTTGTCAACCACTCTGACACTAAAAAAGTTCTTTCTAATATCTCTGTGGCTCATTTGGGCACTCAGTTTCCACCTGTGTTCCCTTGTGCGTGTGCACCTTGTGTTAAATAGACTGTCTTTATCTACCCTATCAATTCCCTTCAGAACCATGAATGTGGTGATCCCCCTAACTCTTCTGTATTCCAGCGAAGTGAGGTTTAATTCCCGTAGTCTCTCCTCGTAGCTCATACCTCTCAGCTCGGGTACTAGTCTGGTGGCAAACCTTTGAACCTTTTCCAGTTTAGTCTTATCCTTGACTAGATATGGACTCCATGCTGGGGCTGCATACTCCAGGATTGGCCTGACATATGTGGTATACAAAGTTCTGAATGATTCTTTACACAAGTTTCTGAATGCCGTTCGTATGTTGGCCAGCCTGGCATATGCCGCTGATGTTATCCGCTTGATATGTGCTGCAGGAGACAGGTCTGGCGTGATATCAACCCCCAAGTCTTTTTCCTTCTCTGACTCCTGAAGAATTTCCTCTCCCAGATGATACCTTGTATCTGGCCTCCTGCTCCCTACACCTATCTTCATTAAATTACATTTGATTGGGTTAAACTCTAACAACAATTTGTTCGACCATTCCTTCAGCTTGTCTAGGTTTTCTTGAAGCCTCAAACATTCCTCTTCTGTTTTAATTCTTCTCATAATTTTAGCATCGTCCGCAAACATTGAGAGAAATGAATCGATACCCTCCGGGAGATCATTTACATATATCAGAAACAAGATAGGACCGAGTACAGAGCCCTGAGGGACTCCACTGGTGACTTCACGCCAATCGGAGGTCTCACCCCTTATCTTGAGATGGTTATCTTGAGATGATTTCGGGGGTTTAGTGTCCCGGTCGGGAGCGGACAGCCGGTCGGCCGAGCGGACAGCACGCTGGAATTGTGATCCTGTGGTCCTGGGTTCGATCCCAGGCGCCGGCGAGAAACAATGGGCAGAGTTTCTTTCACCCTATGCCCCTGTTACCTAGCAGTAAAATAGGTACCTGGGTGTTAGTCAGTTGTCACGGGCTGCTTCCTGGGGGTGGAGACCTGGTCGAGGACCGGGCCGCGGGGACACTAAAGCCCCGAAATCATCTCAAGATAACCTCCCCGCGGCCCGGTCCTCGACCAGGCCTCCACCCCCAGGAAGCAGCCCGTGACAGCTGACTAACACCCAGGTACCTATTTTACTGCTAGGTAACAGAGGCATAGGGTGAAAGAAACTCTGCCCATTGTTTCTCGCCGGTGCCCGGGATCGAACCTGGGACAACAGGATCACAAGTTCAGCGTGCTGTCCGCTCGGCCGACCGGCTCCAATAACCGTAACGTAACTCTGCTTCCTATTGCTTAGATACTCCCTTATCCACTGGAGCACCTTACCAGCTACATCTGCCTGTCTCTCCAGCTTATGAGCCAGCCTCTTATGCGGTACTGTGTCAAAGGCTTTCCGACAATCCAAGAAAATGCAGTCCGCCCAGCCCTCTCTTTCTTGCTTAATCTTTGTCACCTGATCGTAGAATTCTATCAAGCCTATAAGGCAAGATTTACCCTCCCTGAATCCATGTTGGTGATTTGTCGCAAAGTCCCTTCTCTCCAGATGTGTTACCAGGTTTTTTCTCACGATCTTCTCCATCACCTTGCATGGTATACAAGTCAAGCACACTGGCCTGTAGTTCAGTGCCTCTTGCCTGTCGCCCTTTTTGTATATTGGGACCACATTCGCCGTCTTCCATATTTCTGGTAGGTCTCCCGTCTCCAGTGACTTCCTATACACTATGGAGAGTGGCAAGCAAAGTGCCTCTGCATACTCTTTCAGTATCCATGGTGAGATCCCATTTGGACCAACAGCCTTTCTAACATCCAGATCCAGCAGGTGTCTCTTGACCTCCTCTCTCGTAATTTCGAACTCTTCCAAGGCCGCCTGGTTTACCTCCCTTTCTCCTAGCACAGTGACCTCACCTTGTTCTATTGTGAAGACCTCCTGGAACCTCTTGTTGAGTTCTTCACACACCTCTCTGTCATTCTCTGTATACCTGTCCTCGCCTGTTCGAAGTTTCAATACCTGTTCTTTCACTGTTGTTTTCCTTCTGATGTGACTGTGGAGTAGCTTTGGTTCGGTCTTGGCTTTGTTTGCTATATCATTTTCAAAACTTTTCTCTGCTTCTCTTCTCACCCTGACGTACTCATTCCTGGTTCTCTGGTATCTCTCTCTGCTTTCTGGTGTTCTGTTATTGCGGAAGTTCCTCCACGTCCTTTTGTTCAGTTTCTTCGCTTCCATACATGCCCTATTATACCATGGATTCTTCTGTTGCTTCTCGGATTTTTCCCTTTGGGCCGGGATGAACCTGTTTACTGCCTCCTGACACTTTTGGGTAACATAGTCCATCATACCCTGTACAGACTTATCTCTGAGGTCTGTGTCCCAAGGTATTTCACTTAGGAAACTTCTCATCTGTTCATAATTCCCCTTTCGGTATGCCAGCCTTCTGATTCATAGTTCTTTTTTGGGGGAGATAAGTCCTACCTCTACCAGGTACTCAAAGTTCAATACACTGTGGTCACTCATTCCCAATACACTGTGGTCACTCATTCACTGTTTTAACACTGTCGTCACATCACCGTTGTAACACTACCGTAACAATTACTGATGTAACACCGCATTCGCCATCACTGTTATCACCATCACTGCTGCAACACTGCCGTCACCATCACTGTTGTAACACTGCCGTCACCACACTGTTGTAACACTTCCGTCACCAACACTGTTGTAATAGTACCGTCACCATCACTGTTGTAACACTGCCGCCACCATTACTCCTGTACCACTACCGTCACAATCACTGTTGTAACACTGCCGTCACCATCACTGTTGTAAAACTTCCGTCACCATCCCTGTTGTATCACTTCCGTCACCATCACTGTTGTAACACTTCCTTCACCATCACTGTTGGAACACTGCCGTCACCATCACTGTTGTAACACTTCCGTCACCATCACTGTTGAAACAGTGCCGTCCCCATCACTGTTGTAAGACTGCCGTCACCATCATTGTTGTAACACTTCCGTCACCAACACTGTTGTAACACTGCCGTCACCATCACTGTGGTAACACTGGCGTCACTATCACTGCTGTAGCATTGCTGTCACCATCACTATGCTGTAATACTGCCACAACTATTACTGCTGTAACACTACCGTCACCAACACTGTTGTAACACTGCAATCACAATCACTGTTGTAACACTGCCATCACCATCACTGTTCTAAAACCGCTGTCACTATCACTGCCGTCACCATCAAAGTTGTAACACTTTCGTAACCATCGGTGCTGTAACACTGCTGTCACCATGTCTGCTGGAACACTGCCGTCATCATCACTGTTGTAACACTGCCATCACTATAACTGCTGTCACAATCACTGCTGTAACACTGCCGTCACCATCACTGTTGTCACCATCACTGCCGTCACCATCACTGCTGTAACACTGCCGTCACAATCACTGTTGTAATACTCCCGTCACCATCACCGTTGTAACACTGCCGTCACTATCACTACTGTCACCATCACTGCTGTAACACTACCGTCATCATCACTGCTGTAACACTGCTGGTACTATCACTGCTGTCATTATCACTGTTGTAACACTTCTGTAACCATTACTGCTGTAACACTGCCATCACCATCTCTGCTGGAACACCCCGTTCACCATTATCGTTGTAACACTGCTCTCACCATCACTGCTGTCACCATGTTACGGACCCGAGCCCAGCGTCCGAGCACGGAGCAGTGACGACCGCGCCATCTGTAGGTCAGCTCCCGAAACCCCCTCCAAATGGACGACGCCATCTAGTGGGGACAGGATATACCAGCCACAGGGGCTAGTTTCCCGTCCTGATCAGCTCATAACACAGCCGCTGCTGACCTCTGGTGAGGTGACGCTTAGACAGCAACGCCATCTATGGAGTGGATAGGTGGGCGTTTGTCTAAGCCTGTAAGTGAGGTGCCCTAGAGTGTAACTAGTACTGATGACGCGTCTGATTACAGAGTCGACCTGGGACTGCTGTAATGGAAGTTGGATCAGTCTACCCAAGGCAGCCGAAAAATCTCCACATGTTTGCTGCAGCAGCTGTGAGTCACCCCCCCCCCCCCCCCCCGGATGAACACTGTTGTGTTAGCCTGCCTGTGAGGTGGCAGAACCAGGGATTGTCGTACCCGGGGCTGACTGGTGGAGAAGACTAGTCACTGGGGTGTTGTGGTGAGGAGAGTGATCTGTGGGATCACACGAGGCTCCTGCCTAGGGCTCGCAACCCTAGTATCGGTCGTGGAGTGGCCTAACCTGCGGAACTGATTGGAACCTGCCAGCTACAGGCTAGATTTGTGGTTGAAGGCCTCCACGACGGTGGCTTAACCTGCGGAACTGATTGGAACCTGCCAGCTACAGGCTGGATTTGTGGTTGACGGCCTCCACGACTGTGCACCCAGTGAGACTGTGATTTGGCTGGCCTGTGGCCGGAGTAGACTCGCCGAGGGAATCAAAAGATTCATCGTGAGGCCACAAGAGAACCAGGACCACTCCTCTTGAGCACCATGAACGTATTGAGTCTTCGGAGGAAGACAAGTGATTGTAAATAAGTGTAGTAATAGTAACAGCGTGTGACTGTTTATATATTTATTTATTGGTGGTGGTGAATATATATTTAATTCTGAGCAGTTTTATCCCTTCCCCTTTAATTTACTTGTGTTATGGAACACACCCCTTGAAAGCCACTACTAGCTTGGGGCCGGATACCCAAACTCTACTAACATCAGTGAAAGAACCCAGTTGCGACCCAATAGGGCTGTAACACACCATCACTGCTGTAACACTGCCGTCACCATCACTGTTGTAAAACTCCCGTCACCATCACTGTTGTAACACTGCTGTCACCATTACTGTTGTAACTGCCGTCACCACCACTGTTGTAAAATTGCCGTCACCATCACTGTTGTAACACTGCCGTCACAATCTTTGCAGTAACACTTCTGTCACCATCACTGTTGTAACACTCCCGTCACAATCACTGTTGTAACACTGCTGTCACCATCATCATTGTAACACTGCCGTCACAATCTCTGCTGTAACACTGCCATCACAATCACTGCTGTCACCATCACTGCTGAAACACTGCCGTCACCATCACTGCTATAACACTGCCGTCACAATCACTGTTTTAACACTGCCGTCACCATTACTGCTGTAACACTGCCGTCGCCATCACCGTTGTAACTGTGCCGTCACCATCACTGCTGTCACCATCACTTCTGCAACACTGCCGTCACTAACACTGCGGTTGTGGGATATTTGGGGCTTGAATCTGATTATTTAAATATTAATGTAGTAAATTAAATTACGAAGGACCACCCGCTTTTATAGTAAAGAGGGAAACTGAGAATTTCTGATCATTAGATAATTCCTAGATGAAACCAGTAACTATGGATAAAATACTAGAAAATATGATCATAGAAATAATTAATGGGCTGTACAATTAAATGAATCAAACCCTCAAGCACCTACATTGGGGGGTTATTACTGGAGGTAAGTACGTCCAGGAATTAGTGTGGTTCGTTCACTAATTCAATTAATAATAATCTAATCCTATAAAAATTATATTGAAACTGATATCATTACCATAAATGGGAACATAGATTATGAGCATAGTAATGAGAGTTACAGTAAACCACATATTAATCCTGAGGAATTCTGCACATAAGAAATTGCAATAGAATCATGAAAGAAAATAAAATCTTAGCTTAATGACGATTCCTTTAGACGAGCCGTGGAAGTCCCTCTTATTCTCTGGACTCGGTCGGCTGACGAATGAGACGGATTAACATGGGAGAAGGCGGCATGGAGAATTCTTCTCTCGTGCTGCAAGACAAATATTTACAGTAGCAACTAATTTAACTACTGAATCTATATATTCAAGAAATTGAGAGTTACAGGTGACAAAATTTAATCACCTGTTATTAGATGTTATCGTGCGTCATAACGGTCAATCACCCAGCTACTACTAAACTCTTTACCCGATGCATCACATAAAGGAATATACTTAGCTGTGGGGCACTGTATAAGTTTTAAGATTGCCGTGCTTCGCGTCCCCAGGCTCCGGCTAGGCCTATCCTGGATAGTGGCGCGCTTCACTGGCTGGTCACGTGTCGTCAAGAACCAGGTTAAAAGGTTCCTTATTTGACACCAGCACTAGCTGAAGATATTATCTGCAAGGTTATTCACGCCTCACAGTGGCGACTTTCATCTGAGGATGGATAACGTCTGCCCTAGTGTCTGGGTAATGGCGTCTCCTTGTGAGTACGGTATGCGCAGGTCTGCCTCTGAGCGGCTCATCACGTGTACTGAGTTGGTCCTCCTCACCCACGCCGCGTCGCGCGTTCATAAAACAAATTATGTCACGAACATTAATATTTCTCGCATTTACATTTGAAACGTTGAAGACTGGACGGGTTTATTAATTAGAGGAAGAAATTATTATTATTTATCAATTTAAGAATAGTAAATATATAAGGGAGAGGAATTAATGTCTCCCCATGACATTCACTGGTGACGGTAGCTTTATTACAAGAAAAACGCTATGACTCTAACGCTCTATTCGGCTTTTAGTTGGAAGTCAATTCATCTGCAATTATTTATCATACAGAATGCCTTAGTTATAGAGAATCGAATTTAATTCTCACATACATTGGATATAATGTGTTTACTGTAAGGAAATCTGACGCAATACTGGCGTCAGGTGACGTGAGAGTTCTAGCCTACTGTACAGATGGAATTATTAGTACGTGAGAATTCTACGTGTTGTTAATTTTACTTACTACAATAATTAGTATAGTTAGTAATAAGTAATGAGAATACAACAGTGTTGTATTCGGTGTTGGAAATATCCAACATAACTCCGGGGGGAGGATTCTAGGGTCGTAGTGTACTGACCTATCCCGAAGTGATATTAAGATTAGTACATTAGTATGTTAATATGTTAGTATGTTAGTACACACATAACGAACGTCCCGGATTTATCAAGGACTTACAAGAACTTGAGTCTTGCTATTTACATGTCAAATGAAACATGTTGTTTGTAGCCTACACAATATTTATAGAATTTAACTCTCCCAATTTAAACTAACAGAATCTACGGTGATGCGATATCCTGGGTCATAGTGACATGTAATGTTTTGTTACGTGATATCACATCGTAGTATCATCATAGTTATCTCAGTGGGAAGTGAAGGAAATTACTCTTCTTCAGAGTTGTAATAGGCTTGCAAATTCCGCCTACATTGTTGAGCTGCAGCTCTAGTGGGACGGTTGCTTGGAGGAACAAATTCATTGTCCTCTGAAATTACTGGGGAAGCTGGATCTGGCTGATATTCTTGTTCAGTCAGTTCAAGGGGAACCAGCTTCTCTAAAGTTTTTAGAGTAGTGTTGCCTCTGCATAAGACTTTAACCGCTCTTAGGACACCTTGTCGATCTGGATGAATGGTGATAATTTTACCTATGGGCCATTCTGACCTTGGTCCATCACTGTCGACTAGTACTAGGTCTCCTGGCTTTAATTGCACCTTATTGTAAGGACTCGAAGCTCCGTAGTGGTACTCTCGTAGAGCTGTGAGGTACTCTCGAGTCCACACCTCATTCCACCTGTTAATAACTCTAGAAAGATGCTGGTAGCTTTCCACCAAGTCTCCTCTGGACACATGGGACGGGTCTACAGGGTCCTCTTCGGCTAAAGGGATGAGAGGGCTCAGTTGACCTCCATGGATCAAGTGAGAGGGGCTCAGTGGTTCTCGCTGGGTGTAATCATCAGACAGGTAGGTGATGGGGCGGTTATTGACTCGCGCCTCGATTTCCACAACAATAGTTTGGAGTTCTGAGTAACTGACCTTTTGTCGGTGTAAAGTTTTCCTTAGACACTTCTTGACTGTGCCTACCATTCGCTCATAGAACCCACCTTGCCAAGGGGCTCTCGGTGCTATGAATTTCCAGTGACATTGTCTTCTTTGTAAGACTGACTGTACTTCAGGGTGGTTCCAGACTTCTCGCAAACAACTTTCTCCTGCCACAAAATTAGATCCGTTGTCTGATATCATTAATCTAGGACATGATCGGCGGGCAGCAAATCTGCGGAAAGCTTGAATGAAAGCTTCAGCACTCATGTCTGGGGTGACTTCTAAGTGCACGCCTCTGGTTGTAGCACATGTAAAGAGACAAATGTACGCCTTCACTGGTATATTATCTGGGTTACCAGTGAGGAGTAAGGCTCCTGTATAATCAACTCCAGTGGTTTCGAAAGGACGAAGATGAACCACTCGCTCTTCTGGGAGTGGGGGAGGTCCTGGGTAAGGACAGACTCTAGCGTCGTATCTCTTACAGATTACACAATATTTAATAATGGTCTTAACAGTCTGACGACCTTGAGGAAGCCAGTACTTTTGTCTAAGGTCGGTGAGAGTATCTAAAACTCCACCATGCAGTGTACCATATTGATGGTGATGTAAGACAAGAAGTTTAGTTATGATGTGGTGACGAGGTAAAAGAATTGGATTCTTAGTGTCTAAGTCAATCTTTGCATGCAGCAAACGTCCTCCATATCGTAGTATGTTATGAGTGTTGACATCGTACCAGATGCCCAGAGACTTAGTGAGTTTATCCGGAAGATTCTCAAATTCGCTTCCGTAAGTCTCTTTCTGTGCACGCTTGATCCAATAGTGGACAGGATTGGGAAATTTATGTCGAATTCCTACTTTAGCAAGGAAATCAAACACGTGCGCAGTCACTCGTAACAATTTGCTTAAGTTAGAATAATGATGAGGATCAATGGCTAATATTCGCTGAGGCTCTGGTTCCGTCATGGGAGTGGTGATATTGGTCACTATGACTTGTGGCCTTTGTTTGGGCCACTGACCACCAACAAGCCATGAAGGTCCATTGAACCATAGCGAAGACTTGACAAGTTGTTTTAATGTCAATCCTCTTGATAAATAATCTGCAGGATTGTCCTTAGTAGGGACATGTCTAAACTTATATTCAGCGGATAAATCATGAATCTCCCTGACGCGATTACTGACGTAAGGAGTTTTGTTGTTATTGTTTCTTACCCATTGTAAGACTGCCTCGTTGTCTGACCAAACTACAATCTCACCAAAGTGGATATTACTGAGTGTCTTTGCCAGGCAATGGGCCAATCTTACTCCCACTAGCAATGCAGTCAACTCCATCTGAGGTAAGGATCTCTTCTTGATGGGAGCGACTCTTGCTTTTGATGTGAGTAAAATTGCTTGAGCACTGTTAACTAAATAGGCTACTGCGCCATATGCTTTGCCAGAGGCATCGCAAAAAACGTGCAAATCGGTGGGTAAGTTTGGTCCTGAAGCATTACGAGGAAATTTCAAAACGCCTAACTGATTAAAATCCGTTGAGAGTATTTGCCATTTGGCTTGTAACTCACTTGATAACGGATCATCCCATCCCATATGTTTCTGCCAGCACTCCTGCATTAGGAGTTTGCCCCTTATTAATATAGGACTAAGTAGGCCTAAAGGGTCAAATGGTTGACTGACAAATGAGAGCAGTGTTCTCATGGTAAGGGTTGAATTATCAGTTTGCACTGACTTGTCATTCATCTCGTCAGTGCTGGTGTTCCATTCCACGCCTAGAACCTTTAATTTACTGGGTACCTGATAATCGGGAAATTCTTTCTCGATTAACTGGTTAAGTAGTTTATTATTTGAGGCCCATGACTGTAGAGGCATATTGGCTCCTAACAGTTCTCGGTTAGCCTCATGGTAGATTTCTACCAGATCAGCTTGATCATTAGTTGTCCCCTGGAAATTGTCGACATACAAGTTGTCGCTAATGGTTGCCTTATAAGGGCTGTATGATTTCCTCAAATGAGTGTCTAATGTTGCTTGCAAGAGAAACGGTGAGGACGTAGCACCAAATAATACGGAGGCAAACCGATGGGTGATTAATTCACTGTTAGGATCCAGTGGATCCTTGAACCAGAGGAATTTTGTGTAGTCACGATCTTCCTCCTGCAATCCTACTCGGAGAAAGGCTTTGCTGATGTCAGCTGTATAGGCAAAAATGCCTGTGCGAAATTGTAACAACACGTCATGTAGCCTTTGTGTTAGGCTAGGTCCCGTTTGGAGACATTCATTTAAAGACACACTGCTCGGCTTTACTTTAGCACTGCAGTTAAAGACAATACGAATAGGTGTTGTCAATGAGTCTTTCACCACAGCATGGTGAGGTAAATAATGACCTGTTTTTCGGTCATCGTGTTCAACAACTTCAATGAACTTATTGTTAAGTTGTTGTTGGATAAGTTGGTGATACATGGTTAGTTTGTCTGGCTGCTTCTGCAGTCGTGTTAATTGAGACTGCAATTGTGAGGCTGCCATAAAATAATTCACTGGAAGTTGTGGATGATCTAACTTCCATGGGAGTCTTACCCAGTATTGTTTATTTGAGTAGACAACTGTATCCAGATATTGCTGGTAAGTCCACGTGTCATCAGGACTTGGTTGCTCAGGGATGATGCCTAACGTATCTAAATCCGACAAACGATGTATTGGTGGGTCAGACTCAATGTCCTCGGCTATTTCCCTGAAGCGTAGGGGTGACTGCTCTAAGCCTAGTCACGCCACAATTACATTATTGGTTTGTTGGTTTGTGGACGCTGGACCTTGTCTGAAAAGCACGGGTCCTGTGAGCAATTTGCCCCCTGCGGACGACAACAAATTCATACCATGTTGTCTAGTGCATCCAGTTATAAACTTGTAATAATGATCCGCGCCTATTAATATTCCAATATCTGTGAGTCAATCGGAATTTATTTTATGATCCGCTAGCCTCATGCGGTTTCGCTTAAGGTGTCTCGCAGTGCGAGCTAATCCTGTGACCTGCAGGTCCGTAGGAATCTTATCCACTACCACCGCATGGATTGGGCTAGTAGAGGATCCTAATCTAACTAGTAATTTAACTACCTTGTAGTCACGAGGTCCACTATTTGACAGGAAACCAGAAATGTTTAACTTCACACTTTTAGCAGGTTTTAAATTTAATTCATCTACCAACTGTTGTGTAATGAAGGTTTTCTGGGAACCTTGGTCAAAAAGACCACTAGTGTTAATTCTAGATCTTCGATTTATTAATTTAAGTTGAGCTGTAGGCAAAGTAGTATTATTGCCTAACTCAGTAGCAAGTACATTTACTTCGTGATGTACTTTACAATATTGCACTGCAGTAGAATTAGTAAAATTCTCTCCAGTGGTCATGGTTGGTGTAGAAGATTTTCTACATAAGGCGTAGTGGTGTACACCTTGGTTACAACGGTTGCAGGTACGTAGCGGTACTGCACATTTCTTGGGATCATGAGAACCCATGCATTTGGTGCATTTGTGCAATTCCTGTAACCTTTTAACTCTAGCATTATACGTAGGATAAGCAGAGCATTGGTAAGTGGTGTGTTCCTGATTGCAGAACAGACACTTTCTCTGGTTAATAGACTTAGTCTCTTTAGTAGATAAGTCATTGGTTATCTCTGAAGGAGATACTGAATAGGTACCTACATTTCCACTTCTTTTCCTAGTGGATGGAGTAGGTTTGGATTTATATTTATTAGACTTATTCTGAGTCTGTTTAGGTTTGACTGAAATATCAGTATTAATTGGCTTAGACTCAGGTTTAATTTTGTCATGAGTCTTTAACCTATTAACTGTGATCCTCAACCCCTCGAAAATTTGATCGAGAGTAAGAAACTCAGTATTATAATGTGAGCAGAGCTCTGTCAAGGCATTTCGAGGTAATTTCCTCTGTAACAATAGCTTGATAGACCATTCAGAACCAGGTATATTGACCTTGGTACCTAAGGCCTTTACTAGAGACTCTACTTCTAGTCTGAAGCTTTGAAGTGACTCTGGTCTACTGTTTGGTGCATTCAGATCTAGCAATTGATAATAAAGGGTAGCTATACTTAACTCTTTGTTGCAATAGTTCAACTTCAGGAGTTTTATAGCTTCCTCATAATTACTCTCATTAAGAGTAAGGTTATGGATGACCTTTTAGCCTCTCCTGTGAGAAGACTAAGTAGGTATGAAAATTTAGAAACCTTGTCTAGAGACTGTTTCTTATGGATGTGAACTTCAAAGGAAGTCCAAAAATTGTCCCAATTTTCTGTATCTAATCCTGAAAATGTAGGCAAGTCTAGAGTTGGTAAACGAACCTCTGGTAAGTGATTATTGAAGTGAGACCCATTGTTACTGGTATTGGATCCAGATTGTTTGGATAATGAGTCTCTTCTTCATATTGGGAGATGTCGTCTACAGTTTGACTTGCTTCTTCAGGATCAGTTTCTACAGTATTTAGCAGATCAAGGTAAGATTGACCTGCAGATCAGACTTGATCAAATTTCAGATCAGCCAATCTAATTGATGCCTCTAAGTGATAAGAGTCAATGGGATTATCTTTAGTTAAGCCCTCAGCCTTATTAATTAATCTGGTCAAATGACCTTTAAGGCCAATGTAGGTTCTCCTCAATTGCTCAGGAGTAGCCATGTTGGGCTTAGGTTCAAACTTCACAGTGTTAGTATATGTATTACTAATGAAGCTTGGGTACTTGTTCATTAGTGAACAGGTAACATTAATTGTAGCCTAATTTAAGGTGACTACTTTATATTTTACCTCACTTGAGGTTGAATGTACCTACCTACCTAACAACAAGTAGCTAGATATTTTGTGCATTGTCTGAACTTCACCATTAGTTCTCGTCCGGTTAGCTCATCCATATCACCATCAGAGTTAATGGAGATAATCCAGCAATACACAAAATAGATACACAAAATAATGCATACAAGAGAAATATTATGGAGACACTCCAATCAGAGTTATCTCAAAAATTAATCCCACCCTGTTTAGGGTCAGCACAAATAATATAATACATACAACACTGACTAGTTTAGATCTAGTCGTAATAATTCCTAACTAAGAACTATAAAATTATTTAGTCTGGGCTTGTACCAAATTCAGCACGATCTCAGCCTAAATTCTACCTAATAACATGGGTAAAGATTATTGTGGTGCAGTAAGGTGAATATAGTTGTGCTGTATTTTTGGGTTTTTTGTTTTATAAGAGTGCTCTTGCACACACAGGTGAACAATTATGTACAGTTAAGTTTGGCTTGCTAGCCACAGCCTTTTGTGATGGTTGATGGTGTTAATTAACTTGTCAACCACATGCAACCTAGATTCCCCTGACAAGTGTACACCATCTCTGGTCAGGTTCTGTCAGTAAGGTCTGGCTGTAAATTGGATATATGTGGCATCCAATCTCACTCGTTTTTTCAGCCTGAAATTTATGTACTTCGCAGCTCTCAGGTAGTATTCTGGGGTTACTCCCCAACGATTATCTTGACTTGGTTGGCGAGGTTCCACTAATGTGAATACTACCGATTCACTGATGAGCTTGAAAGAAGAAATTATGGCTTTGAGGTGTTTGATCACCTCGGCTGGATGACGAGTGGGGTGGATGTCATTACCACCTAAGTATATAATGGTTAGATGGTGAGGCCACTCTAACGCAGGTGTTAGGGTGGGGTTATTGTAAAAGTTATGAGCTGTTGCTCCTGGTGACCTAAAGATTCTCACCTCGGTGTGAGGTATAGGTCTAAGTGTTGTGGGTAATTGACTATGACCCACTAAAGCTACCTTATACATGAGGTGAAAGTAGCAATATGTTAGTGTGATCTAGGCTAACTGATGTGTTACACTGTTAGTTGACACAATTAATTAAATAGTTAGTCTAGCTTCTATCACACAAGGATTAGTTATTAATGGTTAATATTTTAATTATAAATTTAATGCCTATCCGGTTCGATAAGGACCATAATGTGGGATATTTGGGGCTTGAATCTGATTATTTAAATATTAATGTAGTAAATTATATTACGAAGGACCACCCGCTTTTATAGTAAAGAGGGAAACTGAGAATTTCTGATCATTAGATAATTCCTAGATGAAACCAGTAACTATGGATAAAATACTAGAAAATATGATCATAGAAATAATTAATGGGCTGTACAATTAAATGAATCAAACCCTCAAGCACCTACATTGGGGGGTTATTACTGGAGGTAAGTACGTCCAGGAATTAGTGTGGTTCGTTCACTAATTCAATTAATAATAATCTAATCCTATAAAAATTATATTGAAACCGATATCATTACCATAAATGGGAACATAGATTATGAGCATAGTAATGAGAGTTACAGTAAACCACATATTAATCCTGAGGAATTCTGCACATAAGAAATTGCAATAGAATCATGAAAGAAAATAAAATCTTAGCTTAATGACGATTCCTTTAGACAAGCCGTGGAAGTCCCTCTTATTCTCTGGACTCGGTCGGCTGACGAATGAGACGGATTAACATGGGAGAAGGCGGCATGGAGAATTCTTCTCTCGTGCTGCAAGACAAATATTTACAGTAGCAACTAATTTAACTACTGAATCTATATATTCAAGAAATTGAGAGTTACAGGTGACAAAATTTAATCACCTGTTATTAGATGTTATCGTGCGTCATAACGGTCAATCACCCTGCTACTACTAAACTCTTTACCCGATGCATCACATAAAGGAATATACTTAGCTGTGGGGCACTGTATAAGTTTTAAGATTGCTGTGCTTCGCGTCCCCAGGCTCCGGCTAGGTCTATCCTGGATAGTGGCGCGCTTCGCTGGCTGGTCACGTGTCGTCAAGAACCAGGTTAAAAGGTTCCTTATTTGACACCAGCACTAGCTGAAGATATTATCTGCAAGGTTATTCACGCCTCACAGTGGCGACTTTCATCTGAGGATGGATAACGTCTGCCCTAGTGTCTGGGCAATTGCGTCTCCTTGTGAGTACGGTATGCGCAGGTCTGCCTCTGAGCGGCTCCTCACGTGTACTGAGTTGGTCCTCCTCACCCACGCCGCGTCGCGCGTTCATAAAACAAATTATGTCACGAACATTAATATTTCTCGCATTTATGCTTGAAACGTTGAAGACTGGACGGGTTTATTAGTTAGAGGAGGAAATTATTATTATTTACCAATTTAGGAATAGTAAATATATAAGGGAGAGGAATTAATGTCTCCCCATGACATTCACTGGTGAGATTAGCTTTATTACGAGAAAAACGCTATGACTCTAACGCTCTATTCGGCTTTTAGTTGGAAGTCAATTCATCTGCAATTATTTATCATACAGAATGCCTTAGTTATAGAGAATCGAATTTAATTCTCACATACATTGGATATAATGTGTTTACTGTAAGGAAATCTGACGCAATACTGGCGTCAGGTGACGTGAGAGTTCTAGCCTACTGTACAGATGGAATTATTAGTACATGAGAATTCTACGTGTTGTTAATTTTACTTACTACAATAATTAGTATAGTTAGTAATAAGTAATGAGAATACAACAGTGTTGTATTCGGTGTTGGAAATATCCAACAGCGGTCACCATCACTGTTGTAACACTGCCGCCACCATCACTGTTGTATTAGTGCCGTCACTATCATTGCGGTAACATTGCTTTCACTAACACTGCTGTAACATTGCTTTCACTATCACTGCTGTAACATTGCGATAACTGTCACTGCAGTAACCCTGCCTTCACCATCACCGTTGTAATACTGTCATCACCATCAGTGCTGTAACACTACCGTCACTATCAGTGCTCTAACACTGTCGTCACCATCACCATTGTAACACTACCGTCACAATCACTGATGTAACACCGCATTCGACATTACTGTTGTCACCATAACTACTGCAACACTGCCATCATCATCACTGTTGTAAGACTGCCGTCACCATCATTGTTGTAACACTTCCGTCACCAACACTGTTGTAACACTGCCGTCACCATCACTGTTGTAACACTGGCGTCACTATCACTGCTGTAGCATTGGTGTCACCATCACTATGCTGTAATACTGCCACAACTATTACTGCTGTAACACTACCGTCACCAACACTGTTGTAACACTGCCATCACCATCACTGTTTTAACACTGCCATCACCATCACTGTTGTAACAGTGTCGCCACCATCACTGTTGTAACACTGCCATCACCATAACTGCTGTAACACTGCCCTCATCATCACTGTTGTAACACTGCCATCACCATCACTGCAGTAACACTGCTGTTACAATCAATGTTGTAACACTGCCGTCACCATCACTGTTGTAACACTGTCATCACTATCAATGCAGTAACACTGTAATCACCACTACTGCTGTAATACTGCCGCCAACTTGACTGCTGTAACACTACCGCCACCATCACTGCTGTAACACTTTCTTCACCATCACTGTTGTAACACTTCCGTCACCATCACTGTTGTAATAGTGCCGTCACCATCACTGTTGTAACACTTCCGTCACCATCACTGCTGTAACACTACCGTCACCAACACTGTTGTAACACTGCAATCACAATTACTGTTGTAACACTGCCATCACTGTTCTAAAACCGCTGTCACTATCACTGCTGTCACCATCAAAGTTGTAACACTTTCGTAACCATCGGTGCTGTAACACTGCTGTCACTATGTCTGCTGGAACACTGCCGGCACCATCACAGTAGTAATACAGCCGTCATTATCACTGCTGTCACCATCACTGCTGTAACACTGCCGTCACCATCACTGTTGTCACCATCACTGCCGTCACCATCACTGCTGTAACACTGCCGTCACAATCACTGTTGTAATACTGCCGTCACCATCACCGTTGTACCACTGCCGTCACTATCACTACTGTCACCAACACTGCTGTTACACTGCTGTCACTATCACTGCTGTCATTATCACTGTTGTACCACTGCCGTCACCATCACTGATGTAATACTGCCGTCACCATTACTGCTGTAACACTGCCGTGACCATCACTGCTGTAACACTGCCGTCACACTGCTGTAACACTGCCGTCACCATCACTGTTGTTAAACTCCCGTCACCATCACTGTTGTAACACTGCCGTCACCATTACTGTTGTAACTGCCGTTACCATTATTGTTGTAACACTCCCGTCACCACCACTGTTGTAAAATTGCCGTCACCATCACTGTTGTACCACTGCCGTCACAATCTTTGCAGTAACACTTATGTCACCATCACTGTTGTAACACTCCCGTCACAATCACTGTTGTAACACTGCTGTCACCATTATCGTTGTAACACTGCCGTCACAATCTCTGCTGTAACACTGCCTTCACAATCACTGCTGTCACCATCACTGCTGAAACACTGCCGTCACCATCACTGCTATAACACTGCCGTCACAATCACTGTTTTAACACTGCCGTCACCATTACTGCTGTAACACTGCCGTCACCATCACTACTATAACACTGCCGTCTCCATCACCGTTGTAACTGTGCCGTCACCATCACTGCTGTCACCATCACTTCAGCAACACTGCCGTCACTAATACTGCTGTAACACTGCGGTCACCATCACTGTTGTATTAGTGCCGTCACTATCATTGCTGTAAGTTTGCTTTCAATATCACTGCTGCAACATTTCGATAACTGCCACTGCAGTAACCCTGCCTTCACCATCACCGATGTAATTCTGTCATCACCATCACTGCTGTAACACTACCGTCACTATCACTGCTCTAACACTGTCGTCACCATCACCGTTGTAACACTACCGTCACAATCACTGATGTAACACCGCATTCGTCATTACTGTTGTCACCATAACTGCTGCAACACTGCCATCATCATCACTGTTGTAACACTTCCGTCACCATGACTGTTGTAACACTTCCGTCACCATCACTGTTCTTACACTGCCATCACCATCACTGCAGAAACCCTGCTGTCACCATCACTGTTGTAACACTTCCATCACTATCACTGTAGTAACACTGCCGCCACCTTGACTGCTGTAACACTACCGTCACCCTCACTGCTGTAACATTGCCTCCATCATCACTGCTGTACCACTACCGTCACAATCACTGTTGTAACACTGCCGTCACCATCACTGTTGTAACACTTCTGTCACCATCACTGTTGTAACACTTCCTTCACCATCAGTGTTGTAACACTGCCGTTACCATCACTGTTGTAACACTTCCTTCACCATCAGTGTTGTAACACTGCCGCCACCTTGACTGCTGTAACACTACCATCACCATCACTGCTTTAACACTGCCGCCACCTTGACTGCTGTAACACTACCATCACCATCACTGCTGTAACACTACTATCACCATCACTGTTTTAACACCGCTGCCACTATCACTGCTGTCACCATCACTGCAGTAACACTGCTGTAACTATCACTGCTGTAACTATCACTGCTGTAACACTGCCGTCACTATCACTGTTGTAACACTGCCGTCACTATCACTGCTGTAACACTGCCATCACTATCACTGCTGGAACATCGCTGTCACCATCACTGTCTTTACTATCACTTTTGTAAAACTGCCGTCACCATCACTGCTGTAACACTACCGTCACCATCACTGCTGTAACATCGCTGTCACTATCACTGCTGTCACCATCACTGCTGTAACTATCACTGTTGCAACACTGCCGTCACTATCACTGCTTTAACTCTACCGTTACCATCACTGCTGAAACACCGCTGTCACCATTACTGTTGTAACACTGCTGTATCTATCACTGTTGTAACACTGCTGTCACCATCACAGTTGTAACACTTCCGTAACCAACGGTGCTGTAACACTGCTGTCACTATAACTGTTGTAACACTGCCGTCACTATCACTGCTGTCACCTTCACTGCTGTAACACTGCCGTCACCATCACTTCTGTAACACTGCCGTCACCATCACTGCTGTAACACTGCCGTCACCACCACTGTTGTAACACTGCCATCACCATCACTGCAGTAACACTGCCGTCAGAATCACTGTTGTTAAATTGCCGTCACCATCACTGTTGTAACACTGCCATCACTATCACTGCAGTAACACGGCAGTCACATCACTGTTGTAACACTGCTCTCACCATCACTGATGTAACACTACCGTCACCATCACTGTTGTACTACTACAGTCACAATCACTGTTGTAACACTGCCGTCACCATCACTGTTGTAACACTTCCGTCACCATCACTGCTGTAACACTACTATCACCATCACTGCTTTAACATCGCTGCCACTATCACTGCTGTCACCATCACTGCAGTAACACTGCTGTAACCATCACTGCTGTAACACTGCCGTCACTATCACTGCTGTAACACTGCCGTCACTATCACTGCTGGAAGACCGCTGTCACCATCACTAATGTACCACTGCCGTCACCATCACTGTTTTCACCATCACTGTTGTAAACTGCTGTCACCATCACTGTTGTAAAACTGCCGTCACCATCACTGCTGTAACACTACCGTCACCATCACTGCTGTAACACTACCGTCACCATCACTGCTGTATCATCGCTGTCACTATCAGTGCTGTCACCATCACTGCTGTAACCATCACTGTTGTAACACTGCCGTCCCTATCACTGCTGTAACACTACCGTCACCATCACTGCTGAAACACCGCTGCCACCATCACTGTTGTGGCCATCACTGCTGAAACACAGCTGTCACTATCACTGTTGTGACCATCACTGCTGTCACCATCACTGTTGTAACACTGCTGTAACTATCACTGCTGTAAAACTGCTGTCACCATCACAGTTGTAACACTTCCGTAACTATCACTGCTGTAACACTGCCGTCACCATCACTGCTGTAACACTGCCGTCACCATCACTGTTGCAACACTGTCATCACCATCACTGCAGCATCACTGCCGTCACAATCACTGTTGTAACACTGCCGTCACCATCATTGTTGTAACATTGCCATCACTATCACTGCAGTAACACTGCCATCACTATCACTGCAGTAACACTGCCGTCACCATCACTGTTGTAACACTACCGTCACCATCACTGCTGTCACACTGCCGCCACCTTGACTGCTGTAACACTACCGTCACCTTCACTGTTGTAACATTGCCGTCAACATCACTGTTGTAACACTTCCTTCACCATCACTGTTGTAACACTGCCGTCACCTTTACTGTTGTAACACTTTCGTCACCATCACTGTTGTAATAGTGCCGACACCATTACTGTTGTAACACTACCGTCACCATCACTGCTGTAACATTGCCGTCACTATCACTGCTGTAACACTGCCGTCACCATCACTGCTGTAACACTTCCGTCACCATCACAGCTGTAACACTTCCGTCATCAACACTGTTGTAACACTGCCGTCACCATCACTGCTGTAACACTGCCGTCACCATCACTGTTGTATATATGCCGTCACCATCATTGTTGTGACACTGCCGTCACCATCACAGCTGTAACACTTCCGTCATCAACACTGTTGTAAGCCTGCCGTCACCATTACTGCTGTCACACTGCCGCCACCTTGACTGCTGTAACACTACCGTCACCTTCACTGTTGTAACACTGCCGTCAACATCACTGTTGTAACACTTCCTTCACCATCACTGTTGTAACACTGCCGTCACCATTATTGTTGTAACACTTTCGTCACCATCACTGTTGTAATAGTGCCGACACTATTACTGTTGTAACACTACCGTCAACATCACTGCTGTAACATTGCCGTCACTATCACTGCTGTAACACTGCCGTCACCATCACAGCTGTAACACTTCCGTCATCAACACTGTTGTAACACTGCCGTCACCATCACTGCTGTAACACTGCCGTCACCATCACTGTTGTATATATGCCGTCACCATCATTGTTGTGACACTGCCGTCACCATCACAGCTGTAACACTTCCGTCATCAACACTGTTGTAAGCCTGCCGTCACCATCACTGTTGTAACACTGGCATCAATATCACTGCTGTAGCATTGCTGCTACCATCAGTATGCTGTAATACTGCCACAACTATTACTGCTGTAACACTACCGTCACCATAATTGTTGTAACACTGCCGTCACAATCACTGTTGTAACATTGCCGTCACCATCACTGTTGTAACACTGCCATCACTATTACTGCAGTAACACTGCAGTCACCATCACTGCTGTAACACTGCCGCCACCTTGGTTGCTCTAACACTACTATCACTATCACTGCTGTAACACTACCGTCACCATCACTGCTGTAACACTACCGTCACCATCACTGCTGTAAAACTACCGTCACCATCACTGTTGTAACACTGCCGCCACCTTGACTGCTGTAACACTACCGTCACCATCAGTGCTGTAACACTACTATCACCATCACTGCTTTAACACAGCTGCCAGTATCACTGCTGTCACCATCACTGCTGCAACACTGCTGTAACCATCACTGCTGTAACATTGCCGTCACTATCACTGCTGGAACACCGCTGTCACCATCACTGTTTTCACCATCACTGTTGTAAAACTGCCGTCACTATCACTGCTGTATCACTACTGTTACCATCACTGCTGTAACACTGTCGCCACCTTGACTGCTGTAACACTAGCGTCACCATCACTGCTGTAACATCGCTGTAACATCGCTGTCACTATCACTGCTGTCACCATCATTGCTGTAACCATCACTGTTGTAACACTGCCGTCACTATCACTGCTGTAACACTACCGTCAACATCACTGCTGAAACACTGCTGTCACCATCACTGCTGAAACACCGCTGTCACCATCACTGTTGTGACCATCACTGCTAAGGCATGCTGAACCCTGTAATTACTATATGAGTACTGGAACACTTGATGATATATTGGACTTGTATCCAAGATTGACCATGTAATATATCAATCATACAATGTATATATATGATGTAACTATATAACCTGAACTTGTAAAAGCACCTTCATTACCTTCAGTGATTAAGTGCTTAATTGCACACTAGTTTCCTTATCAGCTATCTCACCCTGTCAGAGTAAATGAGACAAATGTATGTGAATGCATGTGTGTGTATATATGTATGTATCTGTGTGTGTGTATGTATATGTATGGGTTTAAAGTATATATGGAAGCTGATCAATATTACATTTCACCTTTGTGAATGTACATTAATGACACTATGTAAAAGACACATCAAACTCTTTATGTAGGGCATACGTAAATATGTGTATGTATGTATTTACGTATGTAGGTCAGCTAAGCATTTTAGAAGCACCAAATCACCTTCTGTGGTTGAGTGTTCAATAAACTCTTGAACTATATGTTTAACACTTCTCTAACCCTGTCCATGGAGGACAGAAGAAAAAGTATATATGCTGGTTAGCATTGTAAATGTGTGGCCACGTCTGTGGTAGGGGGAAAAAACTGTTGTCACAATCACTGTTGTAACACTGCTGTAACAATCACTGCTGTAACACTGCCGTCACCATCACAATTGTAACACTTCCGTAACCATCGGTGCTGCAACACTGCTGTCACCATCACTGTTGTAACACTGCCGTCACTATCACTGCTGTAACACTGCCGTCACCATCACAGTTGTAACACTTCCGTAACCATCGGTGCTGCAACACTGCTGTCACCATCACTGTTGTAACACTGCCGTCACCATCACTGCTGTAACACTGCCGTCACCATCACTGCTGTAACACTGCTGTCACCATCACTGCTGTAACACTGCCGTCACCATCACTGCTGGAACACTCTTGTCACCATCACTGCTGTAACACTGCCGTCACCATCACTGCTGTCACCATCATTGCCGTCATCATCACTGATGTAACACTGCCGTCACCATCACTGCTGTATCACTGCCGTCATCATCACTGCTGTAACACTGCCGTCACCATCACTGATGTCACCATCATTGCCGTCATCATCACTGATGTAACATTGCCGTCACCATCACTGCTGTATCACTGCCGTCACCATCACTGTTGTAACACTGCCGCCACCTTGACTGCTGTAACACTACCGTCACCATCAGTGCTGTAACATTACTATCACCATCACTGCTGTAACACTGCTATCACCATCACTGCTTTAACACCGCTGCCACTATCACTGCTGTAACACTGCCGTCTCCATCACTGCTGCAACACTGCTGTAACATTGCCGTCACTATCACTGCTGGAACACCGCTGTCACCATCACTGTTTTCACCATCACTGTTGTAAAACTGCCGTCATCATCACTGCTGTAACACTACCGTCACCATCACTGCTGTAACATCGCTGTCACTATCACTGCTGTCATCATCACTGCTGTAACCATCACTGTTGTAACACTGCCGTCACCATCACTGCTGTAACACTGCCGTCACCATCACTGCTGTAACACTGCCGTCACCATCACTGCTGGAACACTGTCGTCATCATCACTGCTGTCACCATCATTGCCGTCATCATCACTGATGTAACACTGCCGTCACCATCACTGCTGTAAAACTGCCGTCACCATCATTGCTGTATCACTGCCGTCATCATCACTGCTGTAACACTGCCGTCACCATCACTGCTGTAACACTGCCGTCACCATCACTGCTGTAACACTGCCGTCTCCATCACTGCTGTCACCATCACTGCCGTCAACATCACTGCTTTAACACTACCGTCACCATCACTGCTGTAACACCGCTGTCACTATCACTGCTGTAACCATCACTGCTGTAACACTGCCGTCACCATCACTGCTGTAATACTGCCGTCACCATCACTGCTGTAACACTGCCGTCTCCATCACTGTTGTCACCATCACTGGCGTCAACATCACTGCTGTAACACTGCCGTCGCCGTCACTGCTGTCACCATCACTGCCGTCAACATCACTGCTGTAACACTGCCGTCACCATCACTGCTGGAACACCGCTGTCACCATTACTGTTGTAACACTGCTGTCACCATCACTTCTGTAACACTGCCGTCACCATCACTGCTGTAAAACATCCGTCACCATCACTGCTGTAACACTGCCATCACTATCACCGTTGTAACACTGCCGTTACTATCAGTGCTGTCACCATCACTGCTGTAACACTACCGTCACCATCACTGCTTTAACACTACCGTCACAATCACTGTTGTAACACTTCCGTCACCATTGCTGCTGTAACACTGCTGTCACTATCTCTGCTGTCATTATCACTGCTGTAACACTGCTGTAATACTGCCGTCACCATCACTGCTGGAACACCGCTGTCACCATCACTGTTGTAACACTGTTGTCACCATCACTGTTGTAACACTGCCGTCACCATCACTGCTGTAACACTACCGTCACCATCACTGCTGTAATACTGCCGTCACCATTACTGCTGTAACACTGCCGTCACCATCACAGCTGTAACACTGTCGTCACCATCACCGTTGTAACACTGCCCTCACCATTACTGCTGTAACACTGCCGTCACACTGCTGTAACACTGCCGTCATTATTACTGTTGTAACACTCCCGTCACCATTGCTGCTGTAACACTGCTGTCACTATCTCTGCTGTCATTATCACTGCTGTAACACTGCTGTAATACTGCCGTCACCATCACTGCTGGAACACCGCTGTCACCATCACTGTTGTAACACTGTTGTCACCATCACTGTTCTAACACTGCCGTCACCATCACTGCTGTAACACTACCGTCACCATCACTGCTGTAATACTGCCGTCACCATTACTGCTGTAACACTGTCGTCACCATCACAGCTGTAACACTGCCGTCACCATCACCATGGTAACACTGCCCTCACCATTACTGCTGTAACACTGCCGTCACACTGCTGTAACACTGCCGTCATTATTACTGTTGTAACACTCCCGTCACCATCACTGTTGTAACACTGCCGTCACCATCACTGTTGTAACTGCCGTCAGCATCACTGTTGTAACACTTCCGTCACTATCTTTGCTGAACACTCCTATCACCATCACTGTTGTAGCACTCCTGTCACAATCACTGTTGTAACTCTGCTGTTACCATCACTGTTGTATCACTTCCGTCACATTCACTGTTGTAACACTGCTCTCACCATCACTGTTGTAACACTTCCGTCACCATAACTGTTTTAACACTAGCGTCACCATCACTGCTGTTACTATCTCTGTTGTAACGGACGTTTGCTGCTGTCACCAATTATCTTCGTTTTCTATTTCTCTTCTGGTGAGTGTCGCGTAGCTTGTATCTATATCTATACCAGGAAACGTTTGCTTATCTGCGCAAGGTTGGAGACACTTGGGGGCTAGCCTCACACAGCTTTGCAGTGTGAATGGTAGCTGCAATGGGACGGTCATTGGCGGGACGAGGTCAGCACCCCCCTACCCCCCCTGTCTTACTTCATGCCGACCTACCTATGGTTCTTTGAAATGATCTGGGTCAAGTCAAAGTTTTATTATTTGTTCATTAAGTAAACCGTATGTGTTGATGACAGATTTCCATTCTGGACGCTCCGAACACTTAGTTGTTGATACATTTTGGGTCAACCCATACACTGCCGGGTACCCCTCCCTAGTAAAATATATATACACACACGCCTCAAGGTCTTGGTAGCGCATCAGGGCGAGAGACCAACGGACAAGTTTGTCTCTTAAGAATCGCGGCCAGCCCTCATGAAGCTCAAATGCACTTTAGTCCAACCGTTAAATTTTTTCTTAATGAGGTAATTTTGTTTTGCGCGACTCTCAACTGATGACGTTCAATCATATCTCGAACAGTGTTTCGCTGACGCTCTTTGAATCACACCTGAAAACTCTTCACCCACGCTCTACAATCCAAATAATTGCCAACAGGAGCTAAACACCGATAATGAGTAACATAACATTTTATGAAGTTAACATTTATGAAGGAGTCATTCATTCGGGTAGCCGCTACTTGGACGAGCATAACCTAAGGTCAGGTTATGTGACAGTCTATACTTGGAACCCACAAGCTGAGGTCAGGTTGTGTTTCGCTTTTGAATCAACACCCCAGAGGGTGTTGATTCCAAAAATAAATTTCAATAAAAAAATTTAAATGAAAACATGGAATATTTCTGTCCCTAACGATAAATCCTGGGTTCGGAAAGAAATTTTCAGATTTCCTTGTCTCTGTTTGTCTCAGTGGCCGTTGGACATTGTCCTTATATTTACAGAATATAATATTTTTTTTTCAGGTTGAGATAGTAGGGACGGAAGGATCCAGGTGGTGTGAGCTACAAGCCAGCTGTGGTTCAGGGGCAGCTGGTGCCTCATCCCTGGGACTGTCACCAGTACCACCTGTATGTGGAGGGCGGCGTGCCCCACTCCACCCCACTACGCTGCCCCCACCGTCACTACTTCCACCCCGCCTGGAGGAGCTGCCCACCGAGGACTTGTGCGTGATCACCAAGTGTAACGTGGACAACGATCACTGCTGCTATCAGTTTAACACTTCAGGCTGTAATAATTGTTAAATAATATCACCCCAGAAACTTGGCCGAGTCCGTTCTTGCAGCGGAAATGCTCAACCAGAAACAGGAGGTCGGGGGGGGGGGGGGAAGGATTGACTGAATGATGTTTCAAAGATTATGTCTAATATTTTTACAGCACTGGATGGAAGACGTGGATTCCTCAAGAATAATTTTAACGCCACCACCACTTCTCCTGAATTAGGGTTAATTAAGCTAATTGACTCAGGAGAACACCAGTCAATTAATTAGAAATTGGAGACTATAATGTTTTAAATACTTACATGATGAATGGTATTACTTTTAAAAGTTTCTTAACTCGAGACAAGGAGAAATATATTGGCACATAAGGATACTTGTTGAAACACAGGAGAGTTCCAAAACACTTCAAACTATGACAAGAATAAATGAGGGAACATATATAAAAGACTCAGGAGAACACCTGATCACCGTTATTTAATAAAATGCAAGAATTAATGAATCCCTTAATAAATAAACATCCTATTCTAAAAGGCATAGATAATGGAACCACAAATTGTAAAAGAACTCCAAAGAGCACATTACTTTTCTGCACCTCCAGCCAGTGGTGTGGTTTTTGTGGTCAGGTTGACATTCCCCCATTACTGTCGAAACCAAACAGAGGACAAATTCACGGGCCCAGTACGGAGGCAGCCTAGACTAATTGTCCTACTAAGAATCGTCTGGTAAGTTAGGAGGCCAGGAATTTCTCCTAAAGTTTCAAAACGTCATGAAAAATGGAAAATGTTAATTGAACGTTTCCTCTTCTAACCTTACTGTGTAAGCCAGAAGACTTGAACAGAAAACGGGACAGTATATCACTTTCGTTAACCGATTTCATTTCAAATTTCGTCCATTTTTTACTATAGCGAGAAAACGAGTGAAAAGCGACGTTATTTTTAAGAAGACGGGTTGCCTTGACACGACAGTGCTCACATGTAAAGACAATCAGGTATATGATTACAAGAGAGGCACTTGCTCAGCAACATCTGAGTGTATAACACTCTGTTGAGGTCCTTCCTTCCCTGAGTAGTAGTAGTCCATATTATGTGTTAAATTTTCCTGGTTGTATATTGAGCCCGTTTTCTCGATTTGCCACAATGCAAAATATCCCATGTCTAAACATAACCAGATTTTCACGACTCGAAACCACCCAACTAGCATGGGCTCACCATAGCCTGTGCTACTTTAGAACTTTTGTTCTAGAGTAGGTAAATCTAAAACTACAAAACAACAACCTACCTAGCCTAACTACCAAATGCATAGAAATGCGGATTTTTTGTGATCTGCTGCTTTTTATAGTAATTTCAGTTTGGTGAGTCGGTTGCCTTAACGACGCATTAGTTGTGACGACAGGTTGATATACATCTATTCTTGCGAGAAAATCTTTTGATTCATTGTCATTGTTGTTTCTAAACCTAAGCTGTCAATACTTCTGTATGATGTTGTTAATAAATTAAATTCCTAATGTTGTAAAACTGCTTTTTAATTTCCAGTTACGACTGTAAGCTAATTTATGCTTAATGCTAGGATAGTGGCGATAATCTACGCTTATTGTTAGGCTAGAGGGGAAAATTTATGCTTATTGCTTTGCTAGTGGTGATAATTTACACTTATTGCAAGGCTGGTGGGGATAATTTAAACTTATTGTCAGACTAGTGTGGAAAATTTACACCTATTGCTGGACTAGTAGGAATTATTTACACTTATTGCTTGGAAGTGGGGTTAATTTTCACTTATTGCCAGGCTAGTGGAGATAATTTACACTTATTGCCAGACTAGTGGAGATAATTTACACTTATTGCCAGACTAGTGGAGATAATTTGCACTTACTGCCAGGCTACTGGAGATACTTTACACTTATTGCTAGAATAGTGGGGATAATTTGCAATTATTGCCAGGCTAGTGGTGGATAATTTACACTTATTGCTTGCCTAGTGGGATGATTTACACTTAATGCTAGGATAGTGATGATAAATTACACTTAATGCTAAGCTAGTGGGGATAATTTATGCTTAATGTTAGGCTAGTGGGGATAATTTATGCTTGTTGCTGTGCTAGTGGGGATAATTTACACCTAATGCTAGATTAGTAGGGATAATTTACACCTAATGCTTGATTAGTAGAGATAATTTACGTTTATTGCTAGGCTAGTTGGGATATTTTATGCTTAATGCAAGGCTAGTGGATATAATTTACAATTATTACTAGGCTATTGGGGATAATTTACGCTTTATTCTTGGGTAGTAGGGATAATTTACGCTTATTACTGTGCTAGTGGTGATAATTTACGCATATTGCTAGGGGCAGTGGGGATAATTTATGCTCAATGCTATGCTAGTGCAGATAATTTAAACTTATTGCTAGGATAGTGGAGATAATTTATGCTTAATGCTATGGTAGTGGCGATAATTTACTCTTAATGCAATGAGTGGTTTTTGCGCTAACGGCCAAAGCTCGACCTATTGCACGGATTAACAAATTTGTAAAAATTGCATTTATTGTCCAAATATTATGGGGCTGTTTTTTTTTTTAAGTGCAGTGATATTGCGAATAATTTGATACCAAACTGAATGACGTAGCACGAAAATTGAGGTGAGAAAGCTGAAAAATATTATTGGGAGGATAATTTACACTTATTGATAGGCTTTTGGGGATAATTTATGCTTAATGCTATGCTAGTTGGGATAATTTACATGTATTGCTAGGTTAATGGGGAAAATCTACGATTACCTATAATCAGTTACTTACAAAGTCTCTGGTTTCTCTGAAACAAGATCAAAATCATCACATGAAAATTCTATGGTACATAATGGAATAATTTAACCATACAACACACAATCAGTTAAAGATAACTAAATGCGTAATTTCGTGTAACATATACACAACAGAGACAAATAACACTAATCACTCAGACGTACTGAAATCGTCATTTTTAAGTGCCTTCCTCGATTACGCTTTCACACCCGTATCAGATGATAACAAGACAACGTCAGATCGGTGGGTAGATACTGAAATCAACACAAGGAATCTTGCACAATAATAACAGAGATAAATATTGGTACTCACATATATATATTAGACCGACCTTTTCACTCAGCCTCATACATAAAGCATGTGGTATGTCCTGCGGGACCACATGTGACCAGGTGGTGAAGTGCAGCTGACGACGAATCAGACACCCCGAGTCGTGCAGAGCGCGGCTCAATCTACAAGGGAGGAGAGGGTACACGCACTCAGGGCGGCGAGTACACAGTGATAACCTCGTGTTAGGGTACACGGGGTGACAGGGCTCAAACGGCAGGAAAGCACAAATTACTGTAATTAAGGGGCCGGGAGAGTGATTTCTCAACCTTCCTCTAACACACTAAAACTTTTTGTGCATAATATACATGCAAATGCTCCAGCTTTTAATAATGGTTCAATATCATACCATTAACAGGAAAAAGACATAAAACAAATAATTTAAAAAATAAAAAAATAATTTCAAATTAACCTGACAAATTTTATATTTAACCAATTTTATATTTTATTCATTATGGACACAGAATGGCATATAACGTTCATTTTCCTCAACCTATAATTTTGTTTGAGAGTATAGTTTAAGGGTTACAACTTGGTGAGTACAACAACTACGTGAGTACACACACACACACACACACACACGCCCCACCACTATTTCCCATATCACGCCCCCCCCCAAATAGCCTTCCCCTCCCTCCCTTCCCTTCTTCTACCTCCAGGAACTGCACTGCCCCTTCCTCCCCCTTTGCATCCAATTCCACCTGCTACATCACACCCTTCAATGCCCCCTTCCTCCCCTCCGCCCTCATATCTCACCCACCCTCCCCCCTCTTCTGCACCTCAGCTCCCATATGACCCCCCACACCTTGCGACTCCCTCACCACTTCACTGCCCACAAAAAATCGTTTTTCCTCCCCCATTTCCATGCTCAGTCCCCCTTCCCTCTTCCTCCCTTCTACCCCAAAACTCACACCTACCCCCTGATTCCCCCATGACTAATACATCCTCTCTTTCACTCACACCCTCATGCTCAATTCTCCCCTCTTCCCCCCACCCCTCTTTCCTGCTCTCCGCCCCACTTCTCAACCTCTGTCTGACTCTCAACCTCACTCTACCTCTCAACCTCCCTATGCCTTTCAGAGCCTCCCTACCCCAGTAGCCCCCCGACACCTCCCAGACCCCTCAGAGAAAGGATGAACTCTGGGTAAACCAAAGTTTAGAAGTAAAGTATCAAGGTTTTATATCAAAACATGTACACCAGTGCTGATGGGGTATTCAATAAAGCATAAGAGATAATAGAAAGATTTAGTGAGGCAGACCCTGACATAATTGCAATAGTGGAGACTAAAATAAATGACATGATCTCGGATGCAATCTATTCAGGGAGGGTACCAAGTGATAAGAAAGGAAGGAACACAGACAGGGAGGGGAAGTGGCACTCCAAATACAGCAGAAATGGAAGTTTCAAGACCTGGAAGTTCGGGGTACCAATGAAAGCATATGCTCAATACATGGAACTCTGACAGCAGATGGGAAGGAGATTGTGATCTTGGTAATCTACAATCCCCCACCAAACAGTAAAAGACCCAGACAAGAGTATGGTGACACCAACAAGACATGTATAGATAAACTGCAGAGGGCAGCAACAACAGCACACAGAATGAGAGCAAAACTTCTGATCATGGGGGCCCTAAATCACGGAGAGATCAATTGAGAATGAAGGAATCCCCATGGTAGGGAGCAAAGTTAGGATACTTTATAGACAGGAATTTCCTAACACAGCATGTGAAGGAAGACACAAGGAAAAGAGGATGGGTTGCACCGAGCCTATTAGACCTGATTTTCACCCAGACTGTAGAAGACGTCTAGAATTTGGAAAATGAAATACTTCTAGGAGCCAGTGACCATTGTGTCCTAGTCTTTGATTACATGATGGAACTTAATTAATTTAAGATTGTGACCACTGAACAAGAGGTCTGGAAAAGGAGAGTTGATTACAGGAAAGGGGATTACTGGAGTTTAAGGAAATACCTGAGAGAAGTGCAGTGAGAGGAAGAAATAAGAGGAAAAACAGTCCAGGATATGATGAACCTAGTCATATGGAAGTGCAAGGAGGTCGAAGAGAGTTTTATATCAACAGTAAAGGGTAACGTAAGAGGGAATATAATAACCCATGGTATAATAGACATGGATTATTCAATATTTGCTACAAGAAATAAATATGTTGCTATAAACAATAAATATTCTCTGATATTATACAATATTTTGTGTTATAAGAGCATGTGCTATATTGTGGATGGTTGTATTTACATTTTTATTCAAGTATCAATCGTGCATATATGGGGTATATATTGTTGTCCACGTGGGTGATAGTTCCGGGAAGTAACTGATTGTGCAGGAACGTGGGTGGTGGAGTGAGACTCCTGAGTGGTGTGATGAGGCCAGTGGGCGGTAAACTCTGAAGAGTGAGTGGCTAGGTCAAAGTGGGTGTATAGGGACATTTATCAGGGAAGACACATTAAGGGTAGGCGGGGTCCGGGTTGAAGACCAAGTCTCCTACGCAGGTGGTCGTACTTGCGGTCGTACTTGTGGTTGGGGTGGTCGTACTTGTTGTTAGGGGTGGTCGTACTTGTTGTTGGGGGTGGAAGTACCCTCTGGAGTCGTGTCAGTCCCGGGAGCCGGGGTTACATCACACAGCTTGTTGCAAACAGCGCCGACTACACATTTATGCGTAGAAACATCAAAGTTGGCTCCCGAAGGACAACTACCGTGTTACAGGGGATCGACTGGTCCATTATCGAGGCAGAAGTAGAATTTGTGACAATCGAAGGGGCCTTAGGTCAGCACCACCCCGTACCGGCAGTAGGCAACACATGGAGAGGCTTACACTGCAGGTTTGGGCGGCGCTGTCAAAATAAGGTTTGTCAGCGGGACATTCAAAGGGTCCCAGAGTACTGCCGCTCGAGCAAACATAATAGAGGTTACATTTCTTTGTGTCAGGGAACGCGCCCGGGTCGCTCCTGCATGTTGTAGGACACGGGGGTAGCGGGCCATTGCTTGAACATGGCAGGGAACCACTACAGTCATGGGTTGAACTGTTGAAGGATGTTCCAGTCGGACAAGGGAAAGAATCGGTTGAGGTTTCATTGGAGCTTATACATATGTAATAACGAGTACAGTCGAAAGGATCCGCTGTTTTATCCCGAGAGCCCAAGTCGGTAGAGTTTGCGTTACCGTTAACCTCGGCGAGGACTCCGGGGACGCAGAGCAGCGCTGCCACCCACGCCACCTGCAGCAGAGATCCACCATATTAATGTTGTCAGTGTTGTTATAGTTGTCAGTGGTATAGCTGTCAGTTATAATCTTAACGTTATCAGTATTGTTATTGTCAGTGAGGTTATAGTTGTCAGTGTTGTTATAGTTGTCAATATTATAATTATCATTGTTATAATTGTTGGTATTGTTATAATTGTTGGTATTGTTATAATTGTTGGTATTGTTATAGTTGTTAGTGGTATAGTTGTCAGTGTTGTTGTAGTTGTTAGTGTTATAATTGTCGGTGCTGTCATAGTTGTCAACGTTGTCATAGTTGTCAGTGTTATTATCGTTATCAGTGTTGTTATAGTGGTCAATGTTATAATTATCATTGTTATAATTGTTGGTATTGTTATAGTTGTTAGTGATATAGTTGCTAGTGTTATGGTTGTCAGTGTTGTCATAGTGGTCAACGTTGTTATAGTTGTCAGTATTACCGTTGTCAGGGTTATAATCGTTGTCAGTGTTGTTATAGTTAACAGTGTTGTTATAATGTCAGTGTTGTTATAGTTGTCAGTGTTGTTATAGTTGTCAGTGTTGTTATAGTTGTCAGTGTTGTTATAGTTGTCAGTGTTGTTATAGTTGTCAGTGTTGTCATAGTTAACAGTGTTGTTATAATGTCAGTGTTGTTATAGTTGTCAGTGTTGTTATTGTTGTCAGTGTTGCTATAGTTGTCAGTGTTGTTGTAGTTGTCAGTGTTGTTATAGTTGTCAGTGTTGTTATAGTTGTCAGTGTTGTTATAGTTGTCAGTGTTGTTGTAGTTGTCAGTGTTGTTATAGTTGTCAGTGTTGTTATAGTTGTCAGTGTTGTTATAGTTGTCAGTGTTGTTATAGTTGTCAGTGTTGTTATAGTTGTCAGTGTTGTCCCTGAATTTTTCACATATTTAAAATGGATTGACCAAATATAAAATCATATATTTTTTTAATAATTTGTAATAATGTTTGAGATTACAAGATAGTTATAATGATAACTAATAGAATCGATAAAAAGCATAAAACTCTACATCTGCTAGTTTTATAACTATTATTTGTTAAACAACAATTACTAGGTTTTCTACTACTACGACTTCCACCACCACTACCACTACCATCGCTATTATTACTACTACTACTACTACTACTACTAGTACTACTACTACTACTACTACTACTACTACTACTACTAGTACTACTACTACTACTACTAATAATAATAATAATAATAATAATAATAATAATAATAATAATAATAATAATAATAATAATAATATTATTATTATTATTATTATTATTATTATTATTATTATTATTATTATTATTAAGAGGAAGAAGAAGAAGAAGAAGAAGAAGAAGAAGAAGAAGAAGAAGAAGAAGAAGAAGAAGAAGAAGAAGAAGAAGAAGAAGAAGAAGAAGAAGAAGAAGAAGAAGAAGAAGAAGAAGAAGAAAAAGAAGAAGAAAATCAATTGGAGCATGGCGGTGATTCGAACCAACGATCATTGTACTCCCAGGCGTTGCACCTTATCCCAGTACCACGACATGTTATAAGTTATGCAACCTGGGATTACACTGAATCCACTGAAAGTGTGGAGGCTTCTACTACAGCCAGTCCTAGTTTTACACATAACCCCCAACACTCTGGGGTGGGTAAAGTAGTTCTCCAACCATACGCTCCAGCTTCACTTGATACCACAAGGACGGGGTGTGTTGAAACCTCTGACGGTATCATTGTAAAGTCGTTTTGAAAGAACTTGAAAAAATAGTTTGTTAAATTCTGTGAAATGCATTTTGCTATTTCGTTAAGCTTTATTTCTAACCTTTGGCTGTCAAAGTCCTAGATAGCATTGTGGTATCCAGGTTTGGATATCACAATGCTATCCTTCCCTTGTGGCCCAAGGTTTCATCAGAGTACATTATTTCGCAGTTCCTTCCCTGACTTACATTTCTCCGCAATTCCTCCCTTGGTTAAAAGCCATCCACCTAGATTACAAATACTCCCTGGGGAGCCAAGTGCTTCCCCTTTGGGAATCACTGTTTAATACAGAGCCTCTTTAATCCTACTGGTGTTTTGCTTGAATTACTTCGCATTTAAATATGCACGAAGGAATTAAACCAAATGATTAAATATAATTTGAAAAAAATGTAATTAATTCTGAATGAATTAATGTCATTCAGAATTAGCAGCATTTAAATTAAATGCAGGTAATTCTGAATGACATTGATAAACTGTCTTTAATTGGACACGTTAAAAAGATATACTGATTCACAGAATGATAGCGACAAGCGTTCGTGTATTCAGATGTATCCACAGTTTGAACGCCAAAAATACCAGTAACAAGACTGTTTAATTTAAAGTTTTCACTTGTAAACATTCTTACCGTTAGCGACACTAACAGTAGTTTTTTCATGTTGAAGACGGTGAACGCTCTGGTGGTGCAGTTGACCCTTTTGTCTAGCTATGGCTCCTGTTGTGCCTGTGGTGCAGGTGGGCTTTGTGGTGAGTGTAGATGTGTCGTGATAGGAATAAGAGTGGTTTGGTCGAGAGTGCAGGAGGGCTTTGGTAAGAACAAATATGATGCACTGGGAGCAAGTGGGCTGTGATGATTAGTACAAGCTTGCTATGGGCGGCGGGGTCTACTGCACCCATCACTTATACTTCAACCCTTTTCACAGTGACTCAGTTAAAACACAGATAAGGAACCTATTAAGGTCAAGGAAATCATTATTTTATCTAATTGTTTAATAAAGTTACGCAATACAAAATATCAATTCATTAACCATATGTACTTGTTATCTTATATTAACAAATCCATAAGTTACTCTCTTAATTCATTTGTACTGCTTGACCAGAACTCCTCAATATACTTTCCTCAGACTTTCAGTTTACCCACTTGCCAGCTCTGCCTCCTATAAGAAAATACATATTGTGATTGAGAAACATATGTAGAGAATATATGTTGTACATAAATTATGGTCCATATTTTTTGCTAATGAAATTCTTCTCGTCGAAATCACAATTAAGAAACGAAATGAGAGATTACACTATTTTTTCGTTCTTGACTTTTAATTTTTAATATAAGTGATTTTTCAATCACTTATATTAAAAAAAATAACTTTTTTTGAATAGCAAAAAATTATCACAACTTTCCAAAGTAATGCGTATTTTTTCATCGCTGTTGTCGATGCCAATAATAATTTCAAAATCGATCCTTAGCCATTGTAAGTCCTTTCATTCCTGTTTTACTCCACACAGTCGATTCAGCAATGGCCTTGATTATTACAGGTCAGCGTTTGATGAATGGTTGGACACCATGCCTTCCCTCCTTCTTATCCCTACTTCATGTCCCCATATCCCTTCCATGTGCTATATTGTCATACTGCCTTAGCACTTTCTCATAATTACCTCACTTCCCCCGCAGTCAATCAAGGCAGCATTTGTAAACAACTAAATATTGGATACAACCCCATTCAAAGGGGTTGTATACAGTATTTGCAAGACAATCTCACCCCCCTGGTCAGATTGTCTTGCTGTTGCTTCATCGCCAACTAACAATTTTTTTTTTAGTTCCAGCTAGTTATTATATTTATCTTGTTAAGTTGTTTTCAAGTGTTTTTTCCGGGATGCTGTGACTATCTAGGCCAGAGACGCTTCTGGTTTCAACACCATTATTGAGAACAAGAGTATGGTACAATTGAGTAACTGTCGGGAAATTTGTCAGCCCTCGTGGTGATATTGTTGTTATTGCAGGAGATAAGGTCTGGGAAACTATGATAATGATGCACATGTTGTCGTCAGTAGTTGAAATGTCCCCAATGACCGTGTATTTTGCTTTTTCCCATGTACGGTCATTGGGGTCAGGGTGTAGCCATTTTTTCTCCACGCACGGTCATTGGAGTCAGGGGGAGTTCTCCATTTTTATCCGGGTGCACAGTCATAGCAACAGGGGTGTTTTAAATTTTTCCGACGGTTGAATCTAGCCCAGGGTATTTTTTAATTTGTTATTCATTAGTACCTCATAGTCTCCTAATATTTTTATTCATTTATCGTCCTCTCCGTTCAAGCATATGTAATTTTCCGAAATGTGAGATGAAAAGGTGGCCTCCTAGGTCCCGCTATTTTGTTCGAGGGGATTAAAAGGCCGGTCCCTGTCATAGTCGAATTTCGTTACCCCAGTGACCCTTGCACAGGCATCGCTAATGGTCAATGACGTCACCAGCTAGCCGCTCAGTGACCCTGCACAGGCACGTTGAAGAGGATTAAAAAGTCGGTCTATGGCCTGGTCCGTTTACGTTACCCTGTGAATGATTGCTAGTCTTCTAGGTCCAGCCATTTCGCTCAAAGGGATTATAAAGCCGGTCTGTCAGTTATGTGTTTTGCGTTACCTCGGAGACCCTGAAACCGAATGTGCAATAACATCATTCCTAATCTATTTTAAATCTCCTCTTTACTTCTAGTCAATGTTAACTAAAACATCAACTGTCGCTATCAGATGAACTTCACAAGGTCTATTCCCAATTATTAATACTCCCCTTTCTTCTCCATTTATACACATTGATAATGCAACTCCATTAATATTCAGAAGGTCCTATTTATTCCCCTTACTTATCTTTAAACTTATATTTATAGCGTCCAGCCAAGGATCATATATTGAGCACAGAAATTAGTGAAATCCACTATTTCTTATTCGTATGAAACAAGGGGGAGCAACACAGAGTATAGAGTAACATGTATCTCAGCGTTCACCCCTGTTGCCCAACCAGTATTTACCCAGGTCTTTTTCCTAAATCTAAAACTTGTCAAACAATGTAAAACCCATTGTTTCGTGGTCTGTCTCGTGTTGATACTTTTAATAGGCTATTAATAACCCCCACAATCGACTTGATATTAATAACCACAATCGACTAGAGAATGGCCAAGGACGGACCGAAACGTCGTCGTCCCTTCACCTTCTAGTGTGTGGTCTGGTCAACATACTTTAGCCATGTTATTATGACTCATAGCCTGCATATTAATAACCCCCTTTGTCGTGTCCATTTTCTAACACCTCTATCGTGGCACCCCTATTTATTCGCCTTTCTAAAGAATGCAATTTAAGTCTGGGATGCTCCCGGACGCAAGTTCGAATCCTCATCACAGCCCTTGGTGATTTGTTCAATGCAATTTAAGCTTTGTGTAGCTAATTTAATTTAATGTAATTTAATCCTATCAAACCAACCTGACCTAACCTATTATAAAACTAAAACAAAAATACGTTTCTACAGACACCCTGTTGTTGTTTAGCGACGTCGCAAAACGAGACCTCAGTATAGGGATAGGGTATTAGCTCCCATTAACAAATAGGTGTTAGGGCTTTCCCACAGCGACCTGGGGCAAGATTCACGAAAGCACTTGCGCAAGCACTTACGAACGAGTACATCTTTCCTCAATCTTTGACGGCTTTGGTTACATTTATTAAACAGTTTACAAGCATGAAAATTTCCCATTCAATTGTTGTTATTGTTATAAACAACCTCCTGGTGCTTCGGAGCTCATTAACTGTTTAATAATTGTAAACAAAGCCGCCAAAGATTGAGAAAAGATGGACAGGTTCGTAAGTGCTTGCGTAAGTGCTTTCGTGAATCTGGCCCCTGGCTTTTCAAACTAGGTGTGACATCCCCAGATGGTCAATGCGGTCTTGGCATGTTACTTGCATATGTAGTCTATTTAATGTTATTGTTAAAAAAATTGCTAAACTAACCATCCCCACCTAACCAAATCAGAGGTTTAAGAATATACATTTTAATCATCCACAACTGTAATCATTATGCAATGATGGGTTCAAAAACTAAAATAGCTGTCAAAATATCGTATCGCAATTTTAGCAGAATCGTACATCTGGCAGCAGGTAACCATCCTCAACCTAACCTAACCTAATCAGAGGTTTAAGAATATACATTTTAGTCATCCACAACTATAACCATTCATTATGCAGTGTTAAGTTCAAAAACTAAAATAGATGCCCAAACGTCGTACTGCAATTTAAACAGAATCGTACATCTGGCAGCATAGCAGATAAGCTGAACATAAGAATAAGGGTAATTGCAGAAGGCCTATTGGCCCATCCGAAGCAGCTCCTATATATATATATATCCACCCAATCTCATTTATATATATATCTTACCAGCGCTTAAAACAATCAAGGGACCCCACACCCGTTGCTAGTTTGCAGTAATAGTTTAGAATAAATAGCTCACATTCTTGTTTTTTTACACATCAGCAATTATGAAACACTGTAGCTAGATATCGTACTATAATTCGCAATTAGTTACAGTACATCTGGCAGTACAGCGGATTAGTAGCTGTGTTCATAGGCCAGTGAACTGTCCTCGCATCCATCAAATAGCTATCCAAATGTCGCACCGCAATTTATACTACTGTATATGAAACCCTAAAATGTATTTAAGAACAAGATTTCAGTAATCCCATCATTAAACACATGCACATTTATACTCAATATAGCATTTTAAGCACAAAACATTTCCACATTAAATTCCATTTACATAGAAAATACATTTACACACCAAATATGTCATTTATGCACAAAATATTATTTACACTCAAAATATACCATTCACGCACAAAAATATGTCATTTATAGACAAAAATATGTCATTTACATTCAAAATATGTCAGTTGCACACAAAAATATACCATTTACACAAATATTGCATGGACACTCAGAGTATGCAAAGTATGGTATTTGCACAAATACAGCAAATTGCTTATACATTTAGACAATCAAAAATGCACTTTCACTAAAATTACACAATTTCACAAAACATAATTTTCACAAAATACCCACGCATTGTCTCATAAACCAAAATACACTTTCACACTTGCACATGAAGATCTATTTTTTTTCCGATTACATATACAGAACTTACACAAAATACACTATTCGCACACAAAAAAAATACAGTCGCACCAGTTCCACTTCGGCAAATTAAAAACACAACTTGCATAAATACACTGTTCGCACAAAACGATTGTAAAACATGGACACATACAAAACATGCACAATTAACACTCTACTTGCACAAACAATACACAATTTGTAGGATTACAATTAATACATAATTGCAATCATCATACGACTTATGCAAAATACAGAATCAGGCACAATTAATACACAACTTACACAAGTATAATAATTGTGCTATTTGCATAGTTACAATCGCAACCAACTATATAAAACAATGCACAATTTGCATTATATTTTTTCTATGTATGTTTTGATAATCATTTATAATATTCCGAGTTTAACCAACCCCCAAAAAGTCAGAATTTCACATGAATGAATGGCAAGTCTGACATCCTATGAGCTAAATATAAAAACACATTTACCGTAAATGTTTCAACATTATTAATGCTAAACTATTCATCTAGCATATGTCTATTGTTTTTAATATCTTATTTATACCCCCCCTCCTGTTACATCCTCTTCATTTATGTCACCCATATTTATTTAGACAAACCCCTCAAGCAGACTTATTGTTGTTGTTGTTGCTTAAGATTCGCTACTCAGAACGATAAGTTCCAGTAGCACGCGCTATGGTGAGCCCGTAAGTGGAGGCTCTTTGGGGCCATTATCTGTATCAGTGGCTGATACTAGAGATGTGGCGATGGAGGGGGTCTTCATGATGGTTTTCAGCCTGGAGGGCTGGCTATACCAGTTATGGAGCTGGTGGGGTTAGTGTAGACCTCTAGGTTTTCCGTTTTTCTTTGCCTGCGACTTTGGCTGAGCAGTGCTGTCGTTAGAGTTTGGTGACTTGGCCTCCATGAGGAAGTCTTGAACCGTGTATGTGTCGTATATGTGATGCGGCGGTGGAGCTCCTACTATGATTTCCTCGTCTGAGGAGTCCGTAACCTCCGTAGTGGGCGTTTTTGTCTTTCGCCTCGCAGACTTAGGTAGGTTTAGGTGTCGTTGATTGGTGGTTGTAGCTATTTCAGGAGCGCTGGTGGTGCTGTTATCGTTTGTAGACAGCACGTCTGCTAGCGCGGCTGCTGAGATAGTGATGGTAGGAGTGTTGGGAGCTGGAGAAGGAATTACCTCTGTTTGTGTCGCCCGGGTCATGGGCGGTCCTGGAGTCGGTGTTGAAGTTGACCACTCGGTCGTCCTGGTGGTAGTCTCCAGAGTGGTAGAGGAGGCAGTGAGATTTACTCTAGTGGCTATGATGGGGGCCAGGCCATTGTCTATGTATAATGCGTTTAGTTCACTGACAAAGCGCTGGTTGTCTAGTCCTGCAAGCCTTTCCGCTAGTTTAAGAAGACCAGGGATAATGCCTGCACGTGATGCAGGGGGCTGTGAAGGAGTCTGTGGGACCTTAGGGACCTTGGGTCCCCAATGAGAAGGCTGTGTCGCCTGCTGGGAGGAGCCACATGTTGGTAGGACCGGAAAGTCTTCTGGTCGACTAGTGAAAGCTAAGGTAGTGAGTTGAGCGCTTGGGGCTTTGGTCGAGGAGGTAGACGAGTTGTTTCTTTTGGCTTCAACCTGGGCCTTGATGATTTCCTGTCTGCGGGGGCAGCGGTAGGAAATTGCTGGGTGATTGCCATCACAGAGCAAGCAGTGATGGACTGTTGCCTTGCATATAGAGTAGTGATGGTCCAGTGCGCACAGGCTTCACTTCTGGACAGGGTGCTGACACTTGTTGGTCGGCTGGGAGAGCTCGTAGCACTTAAAACACTGCTGGATCTCATGGTATCGTTCCTACCTATTATTTGGTGGGGTGGTATTTTTAGGCCGAAGCAGTAGAATCCTTGTGTGGCAGCCTGGGTGGCCGCAGCTATGGTGGTGAACGTAATCTTCATTGATGTTTTATCGGTGTTGCAGAACTCTAGGTTGAATACCGACAGGTTTGGATTTTCGTCCTCGATATTGTTTATGATATGATGTTGAAGTCGCTCAGCGATCCACCGGCTAGTCCTGCTGGTAAAAACAGTTCTTCCGGCCAGGAACTGACGTGGGAAGTGAGGATGTAGGTAGTGCTCTTTGCGAAGAAAGGCATCGTTAGTGAGGAGTTTTTCTAGCTCCTCTTCACATGAAAAGTAGAGCACGATATCTTCACCTTCCTGCCTAATGTCAGTGGGTTTAAGGCCAGTTACATCCTTCAGGACCTTTAAAGTATTGCTTCTTCCGATAGCATGACCATCAAGTGGAGTAGCTCTGACCTTAAGACGTTTGTGTCGCATTGTGACCACACTGCGCCTTGTGATGTGTTGGCGGGAAATGTCTCACCCGTCCTGGCCAGACTTATTGGTTCTACCCTTAGTTATGTTAGGGACAGGCGAGGTTGGGTGAAGTCAGTAAATTCTATGAAAATTTTAAGCAAATTTACTATATCCTATCAAAAATGCAACCAAGTAGAACCTAAATTCATCTAAATTCATCAAAAATTATACATATGCTATAGAAATTTAACCAAATTCAACCTAGCAAAATCTAAACTAACTCAACATGAGCATCCCAGTCTGGTGAGTCTGGTTGGAGCTCTGAGAGCAGAGATGGATTCCCTGCGGGAGGAGGTACGACAGCTGAGACTTCGGGAGGAAACGAAGGAGGAGGCCAGCGTTGACGGGACCTCATTAAGAAGGACTGACGGGACCAATATTAAGAAGTCCTCGTCTTGGCAAGTTGTGAAAGACAGGGGTCTTAAGAAGACCTTGGCAAAACCGACAACTAATAGCCTACACCTAAGGACCTTTAACGCATTTGACGTATTAGAGGACGAGTGCTGTGTTGAACCTGTTGTTCAAAGAGGTGGCAAAAACAAAGTAACGAGGAGCATTGAAGCGCAGGTCCCTAAAACTGCTCGAAAAGAAAAGGGAGAATCGAAGCGAATTTTGGTTGTGGGAGATTCCCAGGTGAGGTATTTAGACAGAACGTTTTGTGCCAGAGATAGGGGGAACAGATTAAGGGTTTGCTATCCGGGAGCTGGAATTGGTGATATTGTTGGAAACATGAATGATATTATGACAGGAAATGGGAACAAACCCATTATTTGTATTAGTGCAGGGGGTAATGATGTTGGAGGAGTTAGGAGTGAGGAACTAATACAGAGATTCAGGACAGCCATTGAAGTAGTTAGGAGCAAGGGAGGAATCCCGATCATATGTGGCATTCTTCCAAGAAAGGGAGTGGGAAATGAATGGATGTCGAGGGCAATTGGTGTCAATTGCCGGCTGGAAAGATATTGCAAATCAAATGCAATATCTTTCATAGAACACTGGGAACGCTTCTATGGAAGAAATGAAATGTATGCTCGTGATGGGGTGCATTTATCGAGAGCTGGGGTTGTTGCTGTTTCGAATTCGTTGGAAGAAGTGGTTAGAGGTGTTTGTTTGGGTTTAAACTGTTAGTAGATAGAGGTATGGGAATTGATTTGGAGGAAGGAGGTAATAAAAGTATGTGTTTGTGGGAGAAAGGAATTGGCAAAATGATCAGGGAAAGAGAAGGGCCTCAAAATAACAATTCACTTAGGGTATATTACACTAACAGTAGAAGTCTAAGAAATAAAATTAACGAATTAAATGCTCTTGTCTGCACAGAAAAAAATAGATATTATTGCACTTACCGAAACGTGGATGAATGTAGAAAATAGAGAACTATTAGCTGAATATCAAATAAATGGATTTAAACTATTTCACACAGATAGATATATTAGACGAGGAGGGAGAGTAGCCATATATGTTAGGGACAATTTGAAATGTAGTCTCAAAGAGGAAATCAAAACTGAGCCACACACATAAACTATTTGGATAGAATTATACGAAAAAGCAAATAATATTATAATAGGAGTTATATATAGGCCACCAAATTTAGACAGAATGGAAGCAAAGCATCTATGGGATGAAATATCTAGGGCATCTAGATCTAACAGTATTTACGTCATGGGTGACTTTAATTTTAGTGGAATAAACTGGTTGAACAAAACAGTGAATAGTGAAGCAGAAGATTTTCTAGAATTAATTGACGATTGCTTTCTTACGCAACACATTAAGGAACCAACACAGGAAAATAATATTTTAGATTTAGTGTTAACTAACAGGGAAACACAAATTAATGACATCGAAATAGGGAGTGAGCTACGGAACAGTGATCACAAAGAAATCAGATTTAGCATAGAATGGAATAGACCTGTAGGAGAAAATTCTGTTAAAGTGCCAGATTTTCGAAAAGCTGATTTTAATAGCCTAAGAAATTTTTTGGGTCAAATTAATTGGAATGTCTTGGGTATGGGGTGGGGGCCGGTCTTGGAGTGAGACATGAACCCAGCGATAGGTGACGTAAATGGGGATTTCGATGTGGATTTAATATATAACTTATTTAAGAATATTCTAAACAAAGCACAGGAACGTAGTATACCATACAAATTGAATAGATCGAATACTAATGACCCAAAGTGGATAACAAAGAATTTGAAGAACCTTATAGGTAAAAAGAGAGCTTGGTACAAAAGGATTAAAAATGGGGAGCTCACTTTAGAACAGGAATTCGTACAACTGGTTAGAAATGTTAAAAAAGAGATAAGAAAAGCAAAAAGAAACTATGAAGTTCGCATAGCAGGGCAAGCAAAGACAAATCCTAAAGGTTTTTTTCAGTTATATCATACTAAGACTAAGGAAAGGATAGGTCCACTAAAAACTGAGACAGGTCAAATAACAGATAGTGATGAAGAGATGTGTAGTATTTTTAAAAAAATACTTTGTATTTGTATTTACTAAAGAGGAACTTAACAATATGCCTTCAGCCGAACAAGTCTATGTGGGTGGGGACGAGGACAGGTTGACGAGTTTAGCAGTTACCAGGGAGGATGTTCTTAAACAAATAGTAAAACTCAAACCAAACAAATCCCCAGGGCCGGATGAAGTGTTTGCTAGGGTGCTTAAAGAATGCAAAGAGGAGCTTTGTGACCCACTGTCAACCATATTTAATAAATCAATAGAGTCAGGCAGAGTGCCAGAGTTTTGGAAAGTTGCTAATGTGATACCAGTTTTTAAGAAAGGAGATAGATCACTTGCGTCTAACTATCGACCAATTAGCCTAACGTCTATTGTGGGAAAGTTACTCGAATCTATAATAGCAAATAAAATTCGTCTTCATCTTGAAAAACATAAATTAATAATTGAGTCGCAGCATGGTTTTGTAAATGGCCGTTCATGTTTAACAAATTTGTTATCTTTTTATTCTAGCATAGTTGAGGCAGTTGATAGTGGTAAGGATTGTGATGTTGTGTACCTTGACTTTAGCAAAGATTTTGATACAGTGCCACATGAAAGACTGATTAAAAAGATAGAGTTTCATGGTATTTTTGTTGCTAATGTGATACCAGTTGCTAATGTGATACTTAGTTGCTAATGTGATACCAGTTTTTAAGAAAGGAGATAGATCACTTGCGTCTAACTATCGACCAATTAGCCTAACGTCTATTGTGGGAAAGTTACTCGAATCTATAATAGCAAATAAAATTCGTCTTCATCTTGAAAAACATAAATTAATAATTGAGTCGCAACATGGTTTTATAAATGGCCGTTCATGTTTAACAAATTTGTTATCTTTTTATTCTAGCATTGTTGAGGCAGTTGATAGTGGTAAGGATTGCGATGTTGTATACCTTGACTTTAGCAAAGCTTTTGATACAGTGCCACATGAAAGACTGATTAAAAAAATAGAGTCTCATGGTATTGGGGGTGCTATATTAAGCTGGATTAGGGCATGGCTATACCAAAGGAAACAGAGAGTTAGTATAAATGGAATCAAGTCAGAGTGGGAAAATGTTGTAAGTGGAGTGCCTCAAGGCTCTGTCCTGGGACCTCTGTTGTTTATAATATATATAAATGATTTAGATTCAGGTTTGAGTAGCAACATTTGCAAATTTGCCGATGATACGAAAATCGGTAGGGAAATTAATTCGGAGGAGGACTCACTATCACTTCAAGTTGATCTAGATAGGGTTTTGAAATGGTCAAAGGATTGGCAGATGCAGTTTAATGCTGATAAATGTAAAGTTCTGAGGTTAGGTAATGATGATAGAGTTACAAGATACGAGCTAGATGGTGTTGTGATTGCGAAGTCGGATTGCGAAAGGGATCTGGGAGTTATGATTAGTAAGAATTTAAAACAAAAGGATCAATGCATAAATGTTCGTAATAAGGCAAATCGGACACTTGTATTTATTAGTCGCAGCGTTAGTAACAAGACACCTGGTGTGGTTCTCAAGCTATATCTTGCTCTAGTTAGGCCCCATTTAGATTATGCAGTTCAGTTTTGGTCGCCATATTATAGAATGGATATAAATTCACTTGAACGTGTCCAGCGTAGGATGACTAAGTTAATTCCCCAAATTAGAAATCTTTCATATGAAGAAAGATTAACAAAGCTTAAGTTGCATTCACTGGAAAGGCGAAGAGTTAGGGGTGACATGATAGAGGTTTACAAGTGGATGAATGGACATAACCGGGGGGATATTAATAGGGTATTAAAAGTATCAACACAGGACAGAACACGAAACAATGGATATAAATTGGATAAGCTTAGATTTAGGAAAGACTTGGGTAAATACTGGTTCAGTAACAGGGTTGTTGATTTGTGGAACCAATTGCCGCGTAACATTGTGGAGGTGGGGTCCCTCGATTGTTTCAAGCACGGGTTGGACAAGTATATGAGTGGGATTGGGTGGTTATAGAATAGGAGCTGCCTCGTATGGGCCAATAGGCCTTCTGCAGTTACCTTTGTTCTTATGTTCTTATGTTCTTATGTATTGGGGTACTATATTAAGCTGGATTAGGGCATGGCTATTCCAAAGGAAACAGAGAGCTAGTATAAATGTAGTCAAGTCAGAGTGGGAAAATGTTGTAAGTGGAGTGCCTCAAGGCTCTGTCCTGGGACCTCTGTTGATTATAATATATATAAATGATTTAGATTCTGTTTTGAGTAGCAACATTTGCAAATTTGCCGATGATACGAAAAATTCGGAGGAGGACTCACTATCACTTCAAGTTGGTCTAGATAGGGTTTTGAAATGATCAAAGGATTTGCAGATGCAGTTAAATGCTGATAAATGTAAAGTTCAGAGGTTAGGTAATGATAGAGTTACAAGATACGAGCTAGATGGTGTTGAGATTGCGAAGTCGGATTGCGAAAGGGATCTTGGAGTTATGATTAGTAAGAATTTAAAACAAAAGGATCAATGCATAAATGTTCGTAATAAGGCAAATCGGACACTTGGATTTATTAATCGCAGCGCTAGTAACAAGACACCTGGTGTGGTTCTCAAGCTATATCTTGCTCTAGTTAGGCCCCATTTAGATTATGCTGTTCAGTTTTGGTCGCCATATTATAGAATGGATATAAATTCACTTGAACATGTCCAGCGTAGGATAAGAACATAAGAACATAAGAACATAAGAACAAAGGTAACTGCAGAAGGCCTATTGGCCCATACGAGGCAGCTCCTATTCTATAACCACCCAATCCCACTCATATACTTGTCCAACCCGTGCTTGAAACAATCGAGGGACCCCACCTCCACAATGTTACGCGGCAATTGGTTCCACAAATCAACAACCCTGTTACTGAACCAGTATTTACCCAAGTCTTTCCTAAATCTAAGCTTATCCAATTTATATCCATTGTTTCGTGTTCTGTCCTGTGTTGATACTTTTAATACCCTATTAATATCCCCCCGGTTATGTCCATTCATCCACTTGTAAACCTCTATCATGTCACCCCTAACTCTTCGCCTTTCCAGTGAATGCAACTTAAGCTTTGTTAATCTTTCTTCATATGAAAGATTTCTAATTTGGGGAATTAACTTAGTCATCCTACGCTGGACACGTTCAAGTGAATTTATATCCATTCTATAATATGGCGACCAAAACTGAACTGCATAATCTAAATGGGGCCTAACTAGAGCAAGATATAGCTTGAGAACCACACCAGGTGTCTTGTTACTAACGCTGCGACTAATAAATACAAGTGTCCGATTTGCCTTATTACGAACATTTATGCATTGATCCTTTTGTTTTAAATTCTTACTAATCATAACTCCCAGATCCCTTTCGCAATCCGACTTCGCAATCACAACACCATCTAGCTCGTATCTTGTAACTCTATCATCATTACCTAACCTCAGAACTTTACATTTATCAGCATTAAACTGCATCTGCCAATCCTTTGACCATTTCAAAACCCTATCTAGATCAACTTGAAGTGATAGTGAGTCCTCCTCCGAATTAATTTCCCTACCGATTTTCGTATCATCGGCAAATTTGCAAATGTTGCTACTCAAACCTGAATCTAAATCATTTATATATATTATAAACAACAGAGGTCCCAGGACAGAGCCTTGAGGCACTCCACTTACAACATTTTCCCACTCTGACTTGATTCCATTTATACTAACTCTCTGTTTCCTTTGGTATAGCCATGCCCTAATCCAGCTTAATATAGCACCCCCAATACCATGAGACTCTATTTTTTTAATCAGTCTTTCATGTGGCACTGTATCAAAAGCTTTGCTAAAGTCAAGGTATACAACATCGCAATCCTTACCACTATCAACTGCCTCAACAATGCTAGAATAAAAAGATAACAAATTTGTTAAACATGAACGGCCATTTATAAAACCATGTTGCGACTCAATTATTAATTTATGTTTTTCAAGATGAAGACGAATTTTATTTGCTATTATAGATTCGAGTAACTTTCCCACAATAGACGTTAGGCTAATTGGTCGATAGTTAGACGCAAGTGATCTATCTCCTCATAGATGACTAAGTTAATTCCCCAAATTAGAAATCTTTCATATGAAGAAAGATTAACAAAGCTTAAGTTGCATTCACTGGAAAGGCGAAGAGTTAGGGGTGACATGATAGAGGTTTACAAGTGGGTGAATGGACATAACAAAGGGGATATTAATAGGGTATTAAAAGTATCAACACAAGACAGAACACGAAACAATGGGTATAAATTGGATAAGTTTAGATTTAGGAAAGACTTGGGTAAATACTGGTTCAGTAACAGGGTTGTTGATTTGTGGAACCAATTGCCGCATAACATTGTGGAGGTGGGGTCCCTCGATTGTTTCAAGCATGGGTTGGACATGTATATGAGTGGGATTGGGTGGTTATAAATAGGAGCTGCCTCGTATGGGCCAATAGGCTTTCTGCAGTTGCCTTTGTTCATATGTTCTTAAGTCAGAGTGGGGTAATGTTGTTAGTGGAGTACCTCAGGGCTCTGTCCTGGGACCTCTGTTGTATATAACATATATAAATGATTTAGATTCAGGTTTGAGTAGCAACATAACCGGGGGGATATTAATAGGGTATTAAAAGTATCAACACAGGACAGAACACGAAACAATGGATATAAATTGGATAAGTTTAGATTTAGGAAAGACTTGGGTAAATACTGGTTCAGTAACAGGGTTGTTGATTTGTGGAACCAATTGCCGCGTAACATTGTGGAGGTGGGGTCCCTCGATTGTTTCAAGCACGGGTTGGACAAGTATATGAGTGGGATTGGGTGGTTATAGAATAGGAGCTGCCTCGTATGGGCCAATAGGCCTTCTGCAGTTACCTTTGTTCTTATGTTCTTATGTTCATTTGCAAATTTTCCGATGATACATAAGAACAAAGGTAACTGCAGAAGGCCTATTGGCCCATACGAGGCAGCTCCTATTCTATAACCACCCAATCCCACTCATATACTTGTCCAACCCGCGCTTGAAACAATCAAGGACCCCACCTCCACCACGTTACGTGGTAATTGGTTCCACAAATCACCAACCCTGTGAGTGAACCAGTATTTACCCAAGTCTTTCCAAAATCTAAACTTATCCAATTTATACCCATTCTTTCGTGTTCTGTCTTGTGTTGATAATTTTAATACCCTAATAATATCCCCTTTGTTATGTCCATTCATCCACTTGTAAACCTCTATCATATCACCCCTAACTCTTCGCCTTTCCAGTGAATGCAACTTAAGCTTTGTTAATCTTTCTTCATATGAAAGATTTCTAATTTGGGGAATTAACTTAGTCATCCTACGCTGGACACGTTCAAGTGAATTTATATCCATTCTATAATATGGCGACCAAAACTGAACAGCATAATCTAAATGGGGCCTAACTAGAGCAAGATATAGCTTGAGAACCACACCAGGTATCTTGTTACTAATGCTGCGATTATTAAATCCAAGTGTCCGATTTGCCTTATTACGAACATTTATGCATTGATCCTTTTGTTTTAAATTCTTACTAATCATAACTCCAAGATCCCTTTCGCAATCCGACTTCGCAATCTCAACACCATCTAACATAAGAACATAAGAACAAAGGTAACTGCAGAAGGCCTATTGGCCCATACGAGGCAGCTCCTATTCTATAACCACCCAATCCCACTCATATACTTGTCCAACCCGTGCTTGAAACAATCGAGGGACCCCACCTCCACAATGTTACGCGGCAATTGGTTCCACAAATCAACAACCCTGTTACTGAACCAGTATTTACCCAAGTCTTTCCTAAATCTAAACTTATCCAATTTATATCCATTGTTTCGTGTTCTGTCCTGTGTTGATACTTTTAATACCCTATTAATATCCCCCCGGTTATGTCCATTCATCCACTTGTAAACCTCTATCATGTCACCCCTAACTCTTCGCCTTTCCAGTGAATGCAACTTAAGCTTTGTTAATCTTTCTTCATATGAAAGATTTCTAATTTGGGGAATTAACTTAGTCATCCTACGCTGGACACGTTCAAGTGAATTTATATCCATTCTATAATATGGCGACCAAAACTGAACTGCATAATCTAAATGGGGCCTAACTAGAGCAAGATATAGCTTGAGAACCACACCAGGTGTCTTGTTACTAACGCTGCGATTAATAAATCCAAGTGTCCGATTTGCCTTATTACGAACATTTATGCATTGATCCTTTTGTTTTAAATTCTTACTAATCATAACTCCCAGATCCCTTTCGCAATCCGACTTCGCAATCACAACACCATCTAGCTCGTATCTTGTAACTCTATCATCATTACCTAACCTCAGAACTTTACATTTATCAGCATTAAACTGCATCTGCCAATCCTTTGACCATTTCAAAACCCTATCTAGATCAACTTGAAGTGATAGTGAGTCCTCCTCCGAATTAATTTCCCTACCGATTTTCGTATCATCGGCAAATTTGCAAATGTTGCTACTCAAACCTGAATCTAAATCATTTATATATATTATAAACAACAGAGGTCCCAGGACAGAGCCTTGAGGCACTCCACTTACAACATTTTCCCACTCTGACTTGATTCCATTTATACTAACTCTCTGTTTCCTTTGGTATAGCCATGCCCTAATCCAGCTTAATATAGCACCCCCAATACCATGAGACTCTATTTTTTTAATCAGTCTTTCATGTGGCACTGTATCAAAAGCTTTGCTAAAGTCAAGGTATACAACATCGCAATCCTTACCACTATCAACTGCCTCAACAATGCTAGAATAAAAAGATAACAAATTTGTTAAACATGAACGGCCATTTATAAAACCATGTTGCGACTCAATTATTAATTTATGTTTTTCAAGATGAAGACGAATTTTATTTGCTATTATAGATTCGAGTAACTTTCCCACAATAGACGTTAGGCTAATTGGTCGATAGTTAGACGCAAGTGATCTATCTCCTTTCTTAAAAACTGGTATCACATTAGCAACTTTCCAAAACTCTGGCACTCTGCCTGACTCTATTGATTTATTAAATATGGTTGACAGTGGGTCACAAAGCTCCTCTTTGCATTCTTTAAGCACCCTAGCAAACACTTCATCCGGCCCTGGGGATTTGTTTGGTTTGAGTTTTACTATTTGTTTAAGAACATCCTCCCTGGTAACTGCTAAACTCGTCAACCTGTCCTCGTCCCCACCCACATAGACTTGTTCGGCTGAAGGCATATTGTTAAGTTCCTCTTTAGTAAATACAGATACAAAATATTTATTAAAAATACTACTCATCTCTTCATCTCTATCTGTTATTTGACCTGTCTCAGTTTTTAATGGACCTATCCTTTCCCTAGTCTTAGTACGATATAACTGAAAAAACCCTTTAGGATTTGTCTTTGCTTGCCCTGCTATGCGAACTTCATAGTTTCTTTTTGCTTTCCTTATCTCTTTTTTAACATTTCTAACCAGTTGTACGAATTCCTGTTCTAAAGTGACCTCCCCATTTTTAATCCTTTTGTACCAAGCTCTCTTTTTACCTATAAGGTTCTTCAAATTCTTTGTTATCCACTTTGGGTCATTAGTATACGATCTATTCAATTTGTATGGTATACTACGTTCCTGTGCTTTGTTTAGAATATTCTTAAATAAGTTATATATTGAATCCACATCGAAATCCCCATTTAAGTCACCTATCGCTGGGTTCATGTCTCGCTCCAAGACCGGCCCACACCCCATACCCAAGCCTTTCCAATCAATTTGACCCAAAAAATTTCTTAGGCTATTAAAATCAGCTTTTCGAAAATCTGGCACTTTAACAGAATTTTCTCCTACTGGTCTATTCCATTCTATGCTAAATCTGATTTCTTTGTGATCACTGCTCCCTAGCTCACTCCCTATTTCGATGTCATTAATTTGCGTTTCCCTGTTAGTTAACACTAAATCTAAAATATTATTTTCCCGTGTTGGTTCATTAATGTGTTGCGTAAGAAAGCAATCGTCAATTAATTCTAGAAAATCTTCTGCTTCACTATTCCCTGTTTTGTTCAACCAGTTTATTCCGCTAAAATTAAAGTCACCCATGACATAAATACTGTTAGATCTAGATGCTCTAGATATTTCATCCCATAGATGCTTTGCTTCCATTCTGTCTAAATTTGGTGGCCTATATATTACTCCTATTATAATATTATTAGCTTTTTCGTTTAATTCAATCCAAATAGTTTCTGTGTGTGGCTCTGTTTTGATTCCCTCTTTGAGACTACATTTCAAATTGTCCCTAACATATATGGCTACTCCACCTCCTCGTCTAATATATCTATCTGTGTGAAATAGTTTAAATCCATATATTTGATATTCAGCTAATAGTTCTCTATTTTCTACATTCATCCACGTTTCGGTAAGTGCAATAATATCTATTTTTTCTGTGCAGACAAGAGCATTTAATTCGTTAATTTTATTTCTTAGACTTCTACTGTTAGTGTAATATACCCTAAGTGAATTGTTATTTTGCGGACCTTCTCTTTCCCTGATCGTTTTGCCAATTCCTTTCTCCCACAAACACATACTTTTATTACCTCCTTCCTCCAAATCAATTCCCATAAAATCCAATAACTGCAGAAGGCCTATTGGCCCATACGAGGCAGCTCCTATTCTATACCCACCCAATCCCACTCATATACTTGTCCAACCCGTGCTTGAAACAATCGAGGGACCCCACCTCCACAATGTTACGCGGCAATTGGTTCCACAAATCAACAACCCTGTTACTGAACCAGTATTTACCCAAGTCTTTCCTAAATCTAAACTTATCCAATTTATATCCATTGTTTCGTGTTCTGTCCTGTGTTGATACTTTTAATACCCTATTAATATCCCCCCGGTTATGTCCATTCATCCACTTGTAAACCTCTATCATGTCACCCCTAAAGACAAATCCTAAAGGGTTTTTTCAGTTATATCGTACTAAGACTAGGGAAAGGATAGGTCCATTAAAAACTGGGACAGGTCAAATAACAGATAGTGATGAAGAGATGAGTAGTATTTTTAATAAATATTTTGTATCTGTATTTACTAAAGAGGAACTTAACAATATGCCTTCAGCCGAACAAGTCTATGTGGGTGGGGACGAGGACAGGTTGACGAGTTTAGCAGTTACCAGGGAGGATGTTCTTAAACAAATAGTAAAACTCAAACCAAACAAATCCCCAGGGCCGGATGAAGTGTTTGCTAGGGTGCTTAAAGAATGCAAAGAGGAGCTTTGTGACCCACTGTCAACCATATTTAATAAATCAATAGAGTCAGGCAGAGTGCCAGAGTTTTGGAAAGTTGCTAATGTGATACCAGTTTTTAAGAAAGGAGATAGATCACTTGTGTCTAACTATCGACCAATTAGCCTAACGTCTATTGTGGGAAAGTTACTCGAATCTATAATAGCAAATAAAATTCGTCTTCATCTTGAAAAACATAAATTAATAATTGAGTCGCAACATGGTTTTATAAATGGCCGTTCATGTTTAACAAATTTGTTATCTTTTTATTCTAGCATTGTTGAGGCAGTTGATAGTGGTAAGGATTGCGATGTTGTATACCTTGACTTTAGCAAAGCTTTTGATACAGTGCCACATGAAAGACTGATTAAAAAAATAGAGTCTCATGGTATTGGGGGTGCTATATTAAGCTGGATTAGGGCATGGCTATACCAAAGGAAACAGAGAGTTAGTATAAATGGAATCAAGTCAGAGTGGGAAAATGTTGTAAGTGGAGTGCCTCAAGGCTCTGTCCTGGGACCTCTGTTGTTTATAATATATATAAATGATTTAGATTCAGGTTTGAGTAGCAACATTTGCAAATTTGCCGATGATACGAAAATCGGTAGGGAAATTAATTCGGAGGAGGACTCACTATCACTTCAAGTTGATCTAGATAGGGTTTTGAAATGGTCAAAGGATTGGCAGATGCAGTTTAATGCTGATAAATGTAAAGTTCTGAGGTTAGGTAATGATGATAGAGTTACAAGATACGAGCTAGATGGTGTTGTGATTGCGAAGTCGGATTGCGAAAGGGATCTGGGTGTTATGATTAGTAAGAATTTAAAACAAAAGGATCAATGCATAAATGTTCGTAATAAGGCAAATCGGACACTTGGATTTATTAATCGCAGCGTTAGTAACAAGACACCTGGTGTGGTTCTCAAGCTATATCTTGCTCTAGTTAGGCCCCATTTAGATTATGCAGTTCAGTTTTGGTCGCCATATTATAGAATGGATATAAATTCACTTGAACGTGTCCAGCGTAGGATGACTAAGTTAATTCCCCAAATTAGAAATCTTTCATATGAAGAAAGATTAACAAAGCTTAAGTTGCATTCACTGGAAAGGCGAAGAGATAGGGGCGACATGATAGAGGTTTACAAGTGGGTGACTGGACATAACAAGGGGGATATTAATAGGGTATTAAAAGTATCAACACAGGACAGAACACGAAACAATGGGTATAAATTGGATAAGTTTAGATTTAGGAAAGACTTGGGTAAATACTGGTTCAGTAACAGGGTTGTAGATTTGTGGAACCAATTGCCGCGTAACGTGGTGGAGGTGGGGTCCCTCGATTGTTTCAAGCGCGGGTTGGACAAGTATATGAGTGGGATTGGGTGGTTATAGAATAGGAGCTGCCTCGTATGGGCCAATAGGCCTTCTGCAGTTACCTTTGTTCTTATGTTCTTATGTTTTTAATTGTTTAATTACATCCTCCCTGGTAACTGCTAAACTAGTCAACCTGTCCCCATCCCCACCCACATAGACTTGTTCGGCTGAAGGCATATTGTTAAGTTCTTCTTTAGTAAATACAGATATAAAATATTTGTTAAAAATACTACTCATCTCCTTGTCATTATCCGTTATTTGACCTGTCTCAGATTTTAATGGACCTATCCTTTCCCTAGTCTTAGTTCGATATAACTGAAAAAACCCTTTAGGATTTGTCTTTGCTTGCCCTGCTATGCGAACTTCATAGTTTCTTTTTGCTTTCCTTATCTCTTTTTTAACATTTCTAACCAGTTGTACGAATTCCTGTTCTAAAGTGACCTCCCCATTTTTAATCCTTTTGTACCAAGCTCTCTTTTTACCTATAAGGTTCTTCAAATTCTTTGTTATCCACTTTGGGTCATTAGTATTCGATCTATTCAATTTGTATGGTATACTACGTTCCTGTGCTTTGTTTAGAATATTCTTAAATAAGTTATATATTGAATCCACATCGAAATCCCCATTTAAGTCACCTATTGCTGGGTTCATGTCTCGCCCCAAGACCGGCCCACACCCCATACCCAAGACTTTCCAATCAATTTGACCCAAAAAATTTCTTAGGCTATTAAAATCAGCTTTTCGAAAATCTGGCACTTTAACAGAATTTTCTCCTACTGGTCTATTCCATTCTATGCTAAATCTGATTTCTTTGTGATCACTGTTCCCTAGCCCACTCCCTATTTCGATGTCATTAATTTGTGTGTCCTTGTTAGTTAACACTAAATCTAAAATATTATCTTCCTGCGTTGGTTCCTTAATGTGTTGCGTAAGAAAGCAATCGTCAATTAATTCTAGAAAATCTTCTGCTTCACTATTCCCTCTTTTGTTCACCCAGTTTATTCCACTAAAATTAAAGTCACCTATGACATAAATACTGTTAGATCTAGATGCTCTAGATATTTCATTCCATAGATGCTTTGCTTCCATTCTGTCTAAATTTGGTGGCCTATATAGAACTCCTATTATAATATTATTTGCTTTTTCTTATAATTCTATCCAAATAGTTTCTGTGTGTGGCTCAGTTTTGATTCCCTCTTTGAGACTACATTTCAAATTGTCCCTAACATATATGGCTACTCCACCTCCTCGTCTATTATATCTGTGTGAAATAGTTTAAATCCATTTATCTGATATTCAGCTAATAGTTCTCTATTTTCTACGTTCATCCACGTTTCGGTAAGAACAATAATATCTAACACATATTAATATCAATTCGTGATATTATTATAAATAATATCACGAACACATACTTGTATTACCTCCTTCCTCCAAATCAATTCCATACCACTATCTACTAACAGTTTAAACCCAAACAAACTCCTCTAACCACTGGTTCCAACGAGTTCGCTACAGCAACAACCCCAGCCCACGATAGATGCACCCCATCACGAGCATACATTTCATTTCTCCCATAGAAGCGTTCCCAGTGTTCTATGAAAGATATTGCATTTGATTTGCAATATCTTTCCAGCCGGCAATTGACACCAAGTGCCGTCGACATCCATTCATTTTCCACTCTCTTTCTTGGAAGAATGCCACATATGATCGGGATTCCTCCCTTCCTCCTAACTAATTCAATGGCTGTCCTAAATCTCTGTATTAGTTCCTCACTCCTAACTCGCCCAACATCATTACCCGCTGCACTAATACAAATAATGGGTTTGTTCCCATTTCCCGTCATAATATCATTCATGTTTTCAACAATATCACCAATTCCGGCTCCCGGATAGCAAACCCTTAATCTGTTCCCCCTATCTCTGGCACAAAACGTTCTGTCTAAATACCTCACCTGGGAATCTCCCACAACCAAAATTCGCTTCGGTACCGCCCTAACTTTCTGAGCAATAAGGCATATAGGACACTCGGATTTATTAATCGAAGCGTTAGTAACAAGACACCTGGTGTGGTTCTCCAGCTATATCTTGCTCTGGTTAGGCCCCATTTAGATTACGTAGTTCAGTTTTGGTCGTCGTACTATAGAATGGATATAAATTCACTTGAACGTGTTAAGCGTAGGATGACTAAGTTAATTCCCCAAATTAGAAATCTTTCACGGGAAGAAAGATTAACAAAGCTTAAATTGCATTCACTGGAAAGGCGAAGAGTTAGGGGTGACTTGATAGAGGTTTACAAGTGGATGAATGGACACAACAAAGGGGATATTAATGGGGTATTAAAGAGGTATCAACACAAGAGAGAACACGAAACAATGGGTATAAATTGGATAAATATTAATTTAGGAAAGACTTGGGTAAATACTGGTTCGGTAACAGAGTTGTTGATTTGTGGAACCAATTACCGCTTAACGTGGTGGAGGTGGGGTCCCTCGATTATTTCAAGTGCGGGTTGGACATGTATATGAGTGAGATTGGGTGGTTATAGATAGTAGCTGCCTCGTATGGGGCAATAGGCCTTCTGCAATTGCCTTTGTTCTTATGTTATGTTCTTATGAGAGGCTTGCTTTTACTTATTGTAGTTCATTTATATGTATACTGGATGAGTATTTGATTTGTTATATGCTGCAGTAGGGATGTGGGAGGCATGTTTTTGAGCGAATGTGAGACGTGCACATATTTTTAAGCATTTATGCAGCATTTCAAATATTGGTTTACTACTGAACTCCCATTGAAGTCACTATGCCTGGGGAGGTCTGTTTTCATACAATTGGATGATAGTGGGTTTTCATTTTTATTTGCCCTATGCTCTATAAACGAACCTTGAAGAAAGATTGGCACAGCTTAAATTACATTCTTTAGAAAGGCGAAGATATAGGGGTGCTATGACAGAGGTGTTAGAGAATGGACATGACAAAGGGGGGGATATTAATAGCCTATTAAAAGTATCAACACGAGACAGACAACGAAACAAAGGGTATAAATTTGACAAATTTAAGATTTAGGAAAAAGACCTGGGTAAATACTGGTTGGGTAGCAGGGGTGAACGGTGAGATTCATGTTACTCCATACTTTGTGTTGCTCCCCCTTGTTTCATACGAATAAGAGATAGTGGATTTCATTAATTTCTATGCTCCATAAACGGTCCTTAGCTCGACGTTATAAATGTAAGCATCCAGATAAGTAAGTGGAATAAATAGAACCTTCTGTAATAATGGAGTTGCATTATCGATGTGTATAAATGGAGAAGAAAGTGGGTATTAATGTCTCCGAGGTAACGCAAAACACATAACTGACAAACCGGCTTTATAATCCCTTTGAGCAAAATGGCTGGACCTAGAAGGCTAGCAATCATTCACAGGGTAACATAAGAACATAAGAACAAAGGCAACCGCAGAAGGCCTGTTGGCCCACACGAGGCAGCTCCTATTTATAACCACCCAATCCCACTCATATACTTGTCCAACCCGCGCTTGAAACAATCGAGGGACCCCACCTCCACAGTGTTACGCGGCAATTGGTTCCACAAATCAACAACCCTGTTACTGAACCAGTATTTACCCAAGTCTTTCCTAAATCTAAACTTATCCAATTTATATCCATTGTTTCGTGTTCTGTCCTGTGTTGATACTTTTAATACCCTATTAATATCCCCCCGGTTATGTCCATTCATCCACTTGTAAACCTCTATCATGTCGCCCCTAACTCTTCGCCTTTCCAGTGAATGCAACTTAAGCTTTGTTAATCTTTCTTCATATGAAAGATTTCTAATTTGGGGAATTAACTTAGTCATCCTACGCTGGACACGTTCAAGTGAATTTATATCCATTCTATAATATGGCGACCAAAACTGAACTGCATAATCTAAATGGGGCCTAACTAGAGCAAGATATAGCTTGAGAACCACACCAGGTGTCTTGTTACTAACGCTGCGATTAATAAATCCAAGTGTCCGATTTGCCTTATTACGAACATTTATGCATTGATCCTTTTGTTTTAAATTCTTACTAATCATAACTCCCAGATCCCTTTCGCAATCCGACTTCGCAATCACAACACCATCTAGCTCGTATCTTGTAACTCTATCATCATTACCTAACCTCAGAACTTTACATTTATCAGCATTAAACTGCATCTGCCAATCCTTTGACCATTTCAAAACCCTATCTAGATCAACTTGAAGTGATAGTGAGTCCTCCTCCGAATTAATTTCCCTACCGATTTTCGTATCATCGGCAAATTTGCAAATGTTGCTACTCAAACCTGAATCTAAATCATTTATATATATTATAAACAACAGAGGTCCCAGGACAGAGCCTTGAGGCACTCCACTTACAACATTTTCCCACTCTGACTTGATTCCATTTATACTAACTCTCTGTTTCCTTTGGTATAGCCATGCCCTAATCCAGCTTAATATAGCACCCCCAATACCATGAGACTCTATTTTTTTAATCAGTCTTTCATGTGGCACTGTATCAAAAGCTTTGCTAAAGTCAAGGTATACAACATCGCAATCCTTACCACTATCAACTGCCTCAACAATGCTAGAATAAAAAGATAACAAATTTGTTAAACATGAACGGCCATTTATAAAACCATGTTGCGACTCAATTATTAATTTATGTTTTTCAAGATGAAGACGAATTTTATTTGCTATTATAGATTCGAGTAACTTTCCCACAATAGACGTTAGGCTAATTGGTCGATAGTTAGACGCAAGTGATCTATCTCCTTTCTTAAAAACTGGTATCACATTAGCAACTTTCCAAAACTCTGGCACTCTGCCTGACTCTATTGATTTATTAAATATGGTTGACAGTGGGTCACAAAGCTCCTCTTTGCATTCTTTAAGCACCCTAGCAAACACTTCATCCGGCCCTGGGGATTTGTTTGGTTTGAGTTTTACTATTTGTTTAAGAACATCCTCCCTGGTAACTGCTAAACTCGTCAACCTGTCCTCGTCCCCACCCACATAGACTTGTTCGGCTGAAGGCATATTGTTAAGTTCCTCTTTAGTAAATACAGATACAAAATATTTATTAAAAATACTACTCATCTCTTCATCACTATCTGTTATTTGACCTGTCTCAGTTTTTAATGGACCTATCCTTTCCCTAGTCTTAGTACGATATAACTGAAAAAACCCTTTAGGATTTGTCTTTGCTTGCCCTGCTATGCGAACTTCATAGTTTCTTTTTGCTTTCCTTATCTCTTTTTTAACATTTCTAACCAGTTGTACGAATTCCTGTTCTAAAGTGACCTCCCCATTTTTAATCCTTTTGTACCAAGCTCTCTTTTTACCTATAAGGTTCTTCAAATTCTTTGTTATCCACTTTGGGTTATTAGTATACGATCTATTCAATTTGTATGGTATACTACGTTCCTGTGCTTTGTTTAGAATATTCTTAAATAAGTTATATATTGGCACTTTTGATACAGTGCCACATGAAAGACTGATTAAAAAAATAGAGTCTCATGGTATTGGGGGTGCTATATTAAGCTGGATTAGGGCATGGCTATACCAAAGGAAACAGAGAGTTAGTATAAATGGAATCAAGTCAGAGTGGGAAAATGTTGTAAGTGGAGTGCCTCAAGGCTCTGTCCTGGGACCTCTGTTGTTTATAATATATATAAATGATTTAGATTCAGGTTTGAGTAGCAACATTTGCAAATTTGCCGATGATACGAAAATCGGTAGGGAAATTAATTCGGAGGAGGACTCACTATCACTTCAAGTTGATCTAGATAGGGTTTTGAAATGGTCAAAGGATTGGCAGATGCAGTTTAATGCTGATAAATGTAAAGTTCTGAGGTTATGTAATGATGATAGAGTTACAAGATACGAGCTAGATGGTGTTGTGATTGCGAAGTCGGATTGCGAAAGGGATCTGGGAGTTATGATTAGTAAGAATTTAAAACAAAAGGATCAATGCATAAATGTTCGTAATAAGGCAAATCGGACACTTGGATTTATTAATCGCAGCGTTAGTAACAAGACACCTGGTGTGGTTCTCAAGCTATATCTTGCTCTAGTTAGGCCCCATTTAGATTATGCAGTTCAGTTTTGGTCGCCATATTATAGAATGGATATAAATTCACTTGAACGTGTCCAGCGTAGGATGACTAAGTTAATTCCCCAAATTAGAAATCTTTCATATGAAGAAAGATTAACAAAGCTTAAGTTGCATTCACTGGAAAGGCGAAGAGTTAGGGGTGACATGATAGAGGTTTACAAGTGGATGAATGGACATAACCGGGGGGATATTAATAGGGTATTAAAAGTATCAACACAGGACAGAACACGAAACAATGGATATAAATTGGATAAGTTTAGATTTAGGAAAGACTTGGGTAAATACTGGTTCAGTAACAGGGTTGTTGATTTGTGGAACCAATTGCCGCGTAACATTGTGGAGGTGGGGTCCCTCGATTGTTTCAAGCACGGGTTGGACAAGTATATGAGTGGGATTGGGTGGTTATAGAATAGGAGCTGCCTCGTATGGGCCAATAGGCCTTCTGCAGTTACCTTTGTTCTTATGTTCTTATGAGTGGGATTGGGTGGTTATAGAATAGGAGCTGCCTCGTATGGGCCAATAGGCCTTCTGCAGTTACCTTTGTTCTTATGTTCTTATGTTCTTATTGAATCCACATCGAAATCCCCATTTAAGTCACCTATCGCTGGGTTCATGTCTCGCTCCAAGACCGGCCCACACCCCATACCCAAGCCTTTCCAATCAATTTGACCCAAAAAATTTCTTAGGCTATTAAAATCAGCTCTTCGAAAATCTGGCACTTTAACAGAATTTTCTCCTACTGGTCTATTCCATTCTATGCTAAATCTGATTTCTTTGTGATCACTGCTCCCTAGCTCACTCCCTATTTCGATGTCATTAATTTGCGTTTCCCTGTTAGTTAACACTAAATCTAAAATATTATTTTCCCGTGTTGGTTCCTTAATGTGTTGCGTAAGAAAGCAATCGTCAATTAATTCTAGAAAATCTTCTGCTTCACTATTCCCTGTTTTGTTCAACCAGTTTATTCCGCTAAAATTAAAGTCACCCATGACATAAATACTGTTAGATCTAGATGCTCTAGATATTTCATCCCATAGATGCTTTGCTTCCATTCTGTCTAAATTTGGTGGCCTATATATTACTCCTATTATAATATTATTAGCTTTTTCGTTTAATTCAATCCAAAAAGTTTCTGTGTGTGGCTCTGTTTTGATTCCCTCTTTGAGACTACATTTCAAATTGTCCCTAACATATATGGCTACTCCACCTCCTCGTCTAATATATCTATCTGTGTGAAATAGTTTAAATCCATATATTTGATATTCAGCTAATAGTTCTCTATTTTCTACATTCATCCACGTTTCGGTAAGTGCAATAATATCTATTTTTTCTGTGCAGACAAGAACATTTAATTCGTTAATTTTATTTCTTAGACTTCTACTGTTAGTGTAATATACCCTAAGTGAATTGTTATTTTGCGGACCTTCTCTTTCCCTGATCGTTTTGCCAATTCCTTTCTCCCACAAACACATACTTTTATTACCTCCTTCCTCCAAATCAATTCCCATACCTCTATCTACTAACAGTTTAAACCCAAACAAACACCTCTAACCACTTCTTCTAGCGAGTTCGCAACAGCAACAACCCCAGCTCTCGATAGATGCACCCCATCACGAGCATACATTTCATTTCTTCCATAGAAGTGTTCCCAGTTGTCTATGAAAGATATTGCATTTGATTTGCAATATCTTTCCAGCCGGCAATTGACACCAAGTGCCCTCGATATCCATTCATTTCCCACTCCCTTTCTTGGAAGAATGCCACATATGATCGGGATTCCTCCCTTGCTCCTAACTAACTCTATGGCTGTTTTATACCTCTGAATCAGTTCCTCACTCCTGACTCGACCAACATCATTTCCTCCCACGCTAATGCAAATAATGGGATTGTTCCCATTACCAGCCATAATATCATTCATGTTGTTTATAATATCACCAATGCCAGCTCCGGGATAGCAAACCCTTAACCTGTTCCCCCTATCTCTAGCACAAAACGTTCTATCCAAATACCTTATCTGGGAATCTCCCACAACTAATGTTTGCTTAGGTACTTCCTTTACTTTCTGAGGGGCCTGCGCTTCCTTTCTCTTCGTTGCTTTCCCTTTTGCGCGATCCACAGTCTCTCCACAGCACTCGTCCTCCAAAACGTCAAATGAATTTGAAGTTGCTATGGCGTTTGAAGGCGGCTTTATCAAAGTCTTCTTAAGGCCCCTGTCTTTCGCAACTCTCCAAGACGAGGTCCCTTTACTGCTGGTCTCCTCCTTCGTTACTTCTCGTTGTTTTTTAAGCTGACGCACCTCCTCCCGCAGAGAGTCCAACTCTGTCCTCAGGGCTCCCACTAGAGTCACCAGGTCCTTAACTACAACTTCCATATTGCTATATGCCTATTAAAAGTATCAACACGAGACAGACAACGAAACAAAGGGTATAAATTTGACAAATTTAAGATTTAGGAAAAAGACCTGGGTAAATACTGGTTGGGTAGCAGGGGTGAACGGTGAGATTCATGTTACTCCATACTTTGTGTTGCTCCCCCTTGTTTCATACGAATAAGAGATAGTGGATTTCATTAATTTCTATGCTCCATAAACGGTCCTTAGCTCGACGTTATAAATGTAAGCATCCAGATAAGTAAGTGGAATAAATAGAACCTTCTGAATAATAATGGAGTTGCATTATCGATGTGTATAAATGGAGAAGAAAGTGGGTATTAATGTCTCCGAGGTAACGCAAAACACATAACTGACAAACCGGCTTTATAATCCCTTTGAGCAAAATGGCTGGACCTAGAAGGCTAGCAATCATTCACAGGGTAACATAAGAACATAAGAACAAAGGCAACCGCAGAAGGCCTGTTGGCCCACACGAGGCAGCTCCTATTTATAACCACCCAATCCCACTCATATACTTGTCCAACCCGCGCTTGAAACAATCGAGGGACCCCACCTCCACAGTGTTACGCGGCAATTGGTTCCACAAATCAACAACCCTGTTACTGAACCAGTATTTACCCAAGTCTTTCCTAAATCTAAACTTATCCAATTTATACCCATTGTTTCGTGTTCTGTCTTGTGTTGATACTTTTAATACCCTATTAATATCCCCTTTGTTATGTCCATTCACCCACTTGTAAACCTCTATCATGTCGCCCCTAACTCTTCGCCTTTCCAGTGAATGCAACTTAAGCTTTGTTAATCTTTCTTCATATGAAAGATTTCTAATTTGGGGAATTAACTTAGTCATCCTACGCTGGACACGTTAATAAGAACATAAGAACAAAGGTAACTGCAGAAGGCCTATTGGCCCATACGAGGCAGCTCCTATTCTATAACCACCCAATCCCACTCATATACTTGTCCAACCCGTGCTTGAAACAATCGAGGGACCCCACCTCCACAATGTTACGCGGCAATTGGTTCCACAAATCAACAACCCTGTTACTGAACCAGTATTTACCCAAGTCTTTCCTAAATCTAAACTTATCCAATTTATATCCATTGTTTCGTGTTCTGTCCTGTGTTGATACTTTTAATACCCTATTAATATCCCCCCGGTTATGTCCATTCATCCACTTGTAAACCTCTATCATGTCACCCCTAACTCTTCGCCTTTCCAGTGAATGCAACTTAAGCTTTGTTAATCTTTCTTCATATGAAAGATTTCTAATTTGGGGAATTAACTTAGTCATCCTACGCTGGACACGTTCAAGTGAATTTATATCCATTCTATAATATGGCGACCAAAACTGAACTGCATAATCTAAATGGGGCCTAACTAGAGCAAGATATAGCTTGAGAACCACACCAGGTGTCTTGTTACTAACGCTGCGATTAATAAATCCAAGTGTCCGATTTGCCTTATTACGAACATTTATGCATTGATCCTTTTGTTTTAAATTCTTACTAATCATAACTCCCAGATCCCTTTCGCAATCCGACTTCGCAATCACAACACCATCTAGCTCGTATCTTGTAACTCTATCATCATTACCTAACCTCAGAACTTTACATTTATCAGCATTAAACTGCAACTGCCAATCCTTTGACCATTTCAAAACCCTATCTAGATCAACTTGAAGTGATAGTGAGTCCTCCTCCGAATTAATTTCCCTACCGATTTTCGTATCATCGGCAAATTTGCAAATGTTGCTACTCAAACCTGAATCTAAATCATTTATATATATTATAAACAACAGAGGTCCCAGGACAGAGCCTTGAGGCACTCCACTTACAACATTTTCCCACTCTGACTTGATTCCATTTATACTAACTCTGTTTCCTTTGGTATAGCCATGCCCTAATCCAGCTTAATATAGCACCCCCAATACCATGAGACTCTATTTTTTTAATCATAAGAACATAAGAACATAAGAACAAAGGTAACTGCAGAAGGCCTATTGGCCCATACGAGGCAGCTCCTATTCTATAACCACCCAATCCCACTCATATACTTGTCCAACCCGTGCTTGAAACAATCGAGGGACCCAACCTCCACAATGTTACGCGGCAATTGGTTCCACAAATCAACAACCCTGTTACTGAACCAGTATTTACCCAAGTCTTTCCTAAATCTAAACTTATCCAATTTATATCCATTGTTTCGTGTTCTGTCCTGTGTTGATACTTTTAATACCCTATTAATATCCCCCCGGTTATGTCCATTCATCCACTTGTAAACCTCTATCATGTCACCCCTAACTCTTCGCCTTTCCAGTGAATGCAACTTAAGCTTTGTTAATCTTTCTTCATATGAAAGATTTCTAATTTGGGGAATTAACTTAGTCATCCTACGCTGGACACGTTCAAGTGAATTTATATCCATTCTATAATATGGCGACCAAAACTGAACTGCATAATCTAAATGGGGCCTAACTAGAGCAAGATATAGCTTGAGAACCACACCAGGTGTCTTGTTACTAACGCTGCGATTAATAAATCCAAGTGTCCGATTTGCCTTATTACGAACATTTATGCATTGATCCTTTTGTTTTAAATTCTTACTAATCATAACTCCCAGATCCCTTTCGCAATCCGACTTCGCAATCACAACACCATCTAGCTCGTATCTTGTAACTCTATCATCATTACCTAACCTCAGAACTTTACATTTATCAGCATTAAACTGCATCTGCCAATCCTTTGACCATTTCAAAACCCTATCTAGATCAACTTGAAGTGATAGTGAGTCCTCCTCCGAATTAATTTCCCTACCGATTTTCGTATCATCGGCAAATTTGCAAATGTTGCTACTCAAACCTGAATCTAAATCATTTATATATATTATAAACAACAGAGGTCCCAGGACAGAGCCTTGAGGCACTCCACTTACAACATTTTCCCACTCTGACTTGATTCCATTTATACTAACTCTCTGTTTCCTTTGGTATAGCCATGCCCTAATCCAGCTTAATATAGCACCCCCAATACCATGAGACTCTATTTTTTTAATCAGTCTTTCATGTGGCACTGTATCAAAAGCTTTGCTAAAGTCAAGGTATACAACATCGCAATCCTTACCACTATCAACTGCCTCAACAATGCTAGAATAAAAAGATAACAAATTTGTTAAACATGAACGGCCATTTATAAAACCATGTTGCGACTCAATTATTAATTTATGTTTTTCAAGATGAAGACGAATTTTATTTGCTATTATAGATTCGAGTAACTTTCCCACAATAGACGTTAGGCTAATTGGTCGATAGTTAGACGCAAGTGATCTATCTCCTTTCTTAAAAACTGGTATCACATTAGCAACTTTCCAAAACTCTGGCACTCTGCCTGACTCTATTGATTTATTAAATATGGTTGACAGTGGGTCACAAAGCTCCTCTTTGCATTCTTTAAGCACCCTAGCAAACACTTCATCCGGCCCTGGGGATTTGTTTGGTTTGAGTTTTACTATTTGTTTAAGAACATCCTCCCTGGTAACTGCTAAACTCGTCAACCTGTCCTCGTCCCCACCCACATAGACTTGTTCGGCTGAAGGCATATTGTTAAGTTCCTCTTTAGTAAATACAGATACAAAATATTTATTAAAAATACTACTCATCTCTTCATCACTATCTGTTATTTGACCTGTCTCAGTTTTTAATGGACCTATCCTTTCCCTAGTCTTAGTACGATATAACTGAAAAAACCCTTTAGGATTTGTCTTTGCTTGCCCTGCTATGCGAACTTCATAGTTTCTTTTTGCTTTCCTTATCTCTTTTTTAACATTTCTAACCAGTTGTACGAATTCCTGTTCTAAAGTGACCTCCCCATTTTTAATCCTTTTGTACCAAGCTCTCTTTTTACCTATAAGGTTCTTCAAATTCTTTGTTATCCACTTTGGGTCATTAGTATACGATCTATTCAATTTGTATGGTATACTACGTTCCTGTGCTTTGTTTAGAATATTCTTAAATAAGTTATATATTGAATCCACATCGAAATCCCCATTTAAGTCACCTATCGCTGGGTTCATGTCTCGCTCCAAGACCGGCCCACACCCCATACCCAAGCCTTTCCAATCAATTTGACCCAAAAAATTTCTTAGGCTATTAAAATCAGCTTTTCGAAAATCTGGCACTTTAACAGAATTTTCTCCTACTGGTCTATTCCAATTTATGCTAAATCTGATTTCTTTGTGATCACTGCTCCCTAGCTCACTCCCTATTTCGATGTCATTAATTTGCGTTTCCCTGTTAGTTAACACTAAATCTAAAATATTATTTTCCCGTGTTGGTTCCTTAATGTGTTGCGTAAGAAAGCAATCGTCAATTAATTCTAGAAAATCTTCTGCTTCACTATTCCCTGTTTTGTTCAACCAGTTTATTCCGCTAAAATTAAAGTCACCCATGACATAAATACTGTTAGATCTAGATGCTCTAGATATTTCATCCCATAGATGCTTTGCTTCCATTCTGTCTAAATTTGGTGGCCTATATATTACTCCTATTATAATATTATTAGCTTTTTCGTTTAATTCAATCCAAATAGTTTCTGTGTGTGGCTCTGTTTTGATTCCCTCTTTGAGACTACATTTCAAATTGTCCCTAACATATATGGCTACTCCACCTCCTCGTCTAATATATCTATCTGTGTGAAATAGTTTAAATCCATATATTTGATATTCAGCTAATAGTTCTCTATTTTCTACATTCATCCACGTTTCGGTAAGTGCAATAATATCTATTTTTTCTGTGCAGACAAGAGCATTTAATTCGTTAAATTTTATTTCTTAGACTTCTACTGTTAGTGTAATATACCCTAAGTGAATTGTTATTTTGCGGACCTTCTCTTTCCCTGATCGTTTTGCCAATTCCTTTCTCCCACAAACACATACTTTTATTACCTCCTTCCTCCAATTCAATTCCCATACCTCTATCTACTAACAGTTTAAACCCAAACAAACACCTCTAACCACTTCTTCTAGCGAGTTCGCAACAGCAACAACCCCAGCTCTCGATAGATGCACCCCATCACGAGCATACATTTCATTTCTTCCATAGAAGTGTTCCCAGTTGTCTATGAAAGATATTGCATTTGATTTGCAATATCTTTCCAGCCGGCAATTGACACCAAGTGCCCTCGATATCCATTCATTTCCCACTCCCTTTCTTGGAAGAATGCCACATATGATCGGGATTCCTCCCTTGCTCCTAACTAACTCTATTGCTGTTTTATACCTCTGAATCAGTTCCTCACTCCTGACTCGACCAACATCATTTCCTCCCACGCTAATGCAAATAATGGGATTGTTCCCATTACCAGCCATAATATCATTCATGTTGTTTATAATATCACCAATGCCAGCTCCGGGATAGCAAACCCTTAACCTGTTCCCCCTATCTCTAGCACAAAACGTTCTATCCAAATACCTTATCTGGGAATCTCCCACAACTAATGTTTGCTTAGGTACTTCCTTTACTTTCTGAGGGGCCTGCGCTTCCTTTCTTTTCGTTGCTTTCCCTTTTGCGCGATCCACAGTCTCTCCACAGCACTCGTCCTCCAAAACGTCAAATGAATTTGAAGTTGCTATGGCGTTTGAAGGCGGCTTTATCAAAGTCTTCTTAAGGCCCCTGTCTTTCGCAACTCTCCAAGACGAGGTCCCTTTACTGCTGGTCTCCTCCTTCGTTACTTCTCGTTGTTTTTTAAGCTGACGCACCTCCTCCCGCAGAGAGTTCAACTCTGTCCTCAGGGCTCCCACTAGAGTCACCAGGTCCTTCACTACAACTTCCATATTGCTATAATCAGTCTTTCATGTGGCACTGTATCAAAAGCTTTGCTAAAGTCAAGGTATACAACATCGCAATCCTTACCACTATCAACTGCCTCAACAATGCTAGAATAAAAAGATAATAAATTTGTTAAACATGAACGGCCATTTATAAAACCATGTTGCGACTCAATTATTAATTTATGTTTTTCAAGATGAAGACGAATTTTATTTGCTATTATAGATTCGAGTAACTTTCCCACAATAGACGTTAGGCTAATTGGTCGATAGTTAGACGCAAGTGATCTATCTCCTTTCTTAAAAACTGGTAACACATTAGCAACTTTCCAAAACTCTGGCACTCTGCCTGACTCTATTGATTTATTAAATATGGTTGACAGTGGGTCACAAAGCTCCTCTTTGCATTCTTTAAGCACCCTAGCAAACACTTCATCCGGCCCTGGGGATTTGTTTGGTTTGAGTTTTACTATTTGTTTAAGAACATCCTCCCTGGTAACTGCTAAACTCGTCAACCTGTCCACGTCCCCACCCACATAGACTTGTTCGGCTGAAGGCATATTGTTAAGTTCCTCTTTAGTAAATACAGATACAAAATATTTATTAAAAATACTACTCATCTCTTCATCACTATCTGTTATTTGACCTGTCTCAGTTTTTAATGGACCTATCCTTTCCCTAGTCTTAGTACGATATAACTGAAAAAACCCTTTAGGATTTGTCTTTGCTTGCCCTGCTATGCGAACTTCATAGTTTCTTTTTGCTTTCCTTATCTCTTTTTTAACATTTCTAACCAGTTACATAAGAACATAAGAACAAAGGTAACTGCAGAAGGCCTATTGGCCCATACGAGGCAGCTCCTATTCTATAACCACCCAATCCCACTCATATACTTGTCCAACCCGTGCTTGAAACAATCGAGGGACCCCACCTCCACAATGTTACGCGGCAATTGGTTCCACAAATCAACAACCCTGTTACTGAACCAGTATTTACCCAAGTCTTTCCTAAATCTAAACTTATCCAATTTATATCCATTGTTTCGTGTTCTGTCCTGTGTTGATACTTTTAATACCCTATTAATATCCCCCCGGTTATGTCCATTCATCCACTTGTAAACCTCTATCATGTCACCCCTAACTCTTCGCCTTTCCAGTGAATGCAACTTAAGCTTTGTTAATCTTTCTTCATATGAAAGATTTCTAATTTGGGGAATTAACTTAGTCATCCTACGCTGGACACGTTCAAGTGAATTTATATCCATTCTATAATATGGCGACCAAAACTGAACTGCATAATCTAAATGGGGCCTAACTAGAGCAAGATATAGCTTGAGAACCACACCAGGTGTCTTGTTACTAACGCTGCGATTAATAAATCCAAGTGTCCGATTTGCCTTATTACGAACATTTATGCATTGATCCTTTTGTTTTAAATTCTTACTAATCATAACTCCCAGATCCCTTTCGCAATCCGACTTCGCAATCACAACACCATCTAGCTCGTATCTTGTAACTCTATCATCATTACCTAACCTCAGAACTTTACATTTATCAGCATTAAACTGCATCTGCCAATCCTTTGACCATTTCAAAACCCTATCTAGATCAACTTGAAGTGATAGTGAGTCCTCCTCCGAATTAATTTCCCTACCGATTTTCGTATCATCGGCAAATTTGCAAATGTTGCTACTCAAACCTAAATCTAAATCATTTAAATATATTATAAACAACAGAGGTCCCAGGACAGAGCCTTGAGGCACTCCACTTACAACATTTTCCCACTCTGACTTGATTCCATTTATACTAACTCTCTGTTTCCTTTGGTATAGCCATGCCCTAATCCAGCTTAATATAGCACCCCCAATACCATGAGACTCTATTTTTTTAATCAGTCTTTCATGTGGCACTGTATCAAAAGCTTTGCTAAAGTCAAGGTATACAACATCGCAATCCTTACCACTATCAACTGCCTCAACAATGCTAGAATAAAAAGATAACAAATTTGTTAAACATGAACGGCCATTTATAAAACCATGTTGCGACTCAATTATTAATTTATGTTTTTCAAGATGAAGACGAATTTTATTTGCTATTATAGATTCGAGTAACTTTCCCACAATAGACGTTAGGCTAATTGGTCGATAGTTAGACGCAAGTGATCTATCTCCTTTCTTAAAAACTGGTAACACATTAGCAACTTTCCAAAACTCTGGCACTCTGCCTGACTCTATTGATTTATTAAATATGGTTGACAGTGGGTCACAAAGCTCCTCTTTGCATTCTTTAAGCACCCTAGCAAACACTTCATCCGGCCCTGGGGATTTGTTTGGTTTGAGTTTTACTATTTGTTTAAGAACATCCTCCCTGGTAACTGCTAAACTCGTCAACCTGTCCTCGTCCCCACCCACATAGACTTGTTCGGCTGAAGGCATATTGTTAAGTTCCTCTTTAGTAAATACAGATACAAAATATTTATTAAAAATACTACTCATCTCTTCATCACTATCTGTTATTTGACCTGTCTCAGTTTTTAATGGACCTATCCTTTCCCTAGTCTTAGTACGATATAACTGAAAAAACCCTTTAGGATTTGTCTTTGCTTGCCCTGCTATGCGAACTTCATAGTTTCTTTTTGCTTTCCTTATCTCTTTTTTAACATTTCTAACCAGTTGTACGAATTCCTGTTCTAAAGTGACCTCCCCATTTTTAATCCTTTTGTACCAAGCTCTCTTTTTACCTATAAGGTTCTTCAAATTCTTTGTTATCCACTTTGGGTCATTAGTATACGATCTATTCAATTTGTATGGTATACTACGTTCCTGTGCTTTGTTTAGAATATTCTTAAATAAGTTATATATTGAATCCACATCGAAATCCCCATTTAAGTAACCTATCGCTGGGTTCATGTCTCGCTCCAAGACCGGCCCACACCCCATACCCAAGCCTTTCCAATCAATTTGACCCAAAAAATTTCTTAGGCTATTAAAATCAGCTTTTCGAAAATCTGGCACTTTAACAGAATTTTCTCCTACTGGTCTATTCCATTCTATGCTAAATCTGATTTCGTTGTGATCACTGCTCCCTAGCTCACTCCCTATTTCGATGTCATTAATTTGCGTTTCCCTGTTAGTTAACACTAAATCTAAAATATTATTTTCCCGTGTTGGTTCCTTAATGTGTTGCGTAAGAAAGCAATCGTCAATTAATTCTAGAAAATCTTCTGCTTCACTATTCCCTGTTTTGTTCAACCAGTTTATTCCGCTAAAATTAAAGTCACCCATGACATAAATACTGTTAGATCTAGATGCTCTAGATATTTCATCCCATAGATGCTTTGCTTCCATTCTGTCTAAATTTGGTGGCCTATATATTACTCCTATTATAATATTATTAGCTTTTTCGTTTAATTCAATCCAAATAGTTTCTGTGTGTGGCTCTGTTTTGATTCCCTCTTTGAGACTACATTTCAAATTGTCCCTAACATATATGGCTACTCCACCTCCTCGTCTAATATATCTATCTGTGTGAAATAGTTTAAATCCATATATTTGATATTCAGCTAATAGTTCTCTATTTTCTACATTCATCCACGTTTCGGTAAGTGCAATAATATCTATTTTTTCTGTGCAGACAAGAGCATTTAATTCGTTAATTTTATTTCTTAGACTTCTACTGTTAGTGTAATATACCCTAAGTGAATTGTTATTTTGCGGACCTTCTCTTTCCCTGATCGTTTTGCCAATTCCTTTCTCCCACAAACACATACTTTTATTACCTCCTACCTCCAAATCAATTCCCATACCTCTATCAACTAACAGTTTAAACCCAAACAAACACCTCTAACCACTTCTTCTAGCGAGTTCGCAAAAGCAACAACCCCAGCTCTCGATAGATGCACCCCATCACGAGCATACATTTCATTTCTTCCATAGAAGTGTTCCCAGTTGTCTATGAAAGATATTGCATTTGATTTGCAATATCTTTCCAGCCGGCAATTGACACCAAGTGCCCTCGATATCCATTCATTTCCCACTCCCTTTCTTGGAAGAATGCCACATATGATCGGGATTCCTCCCTTGCTCCTAACTGTGACGTTAGGAGCAACAAGGAGTTAGGAATTCGTAACAGTTGTACGAATTCCTGTTCTAAAGTGACCTCCCCATTTTTAATCCTTTTGTACCAAGCTCTCTTTTTACCTATAAGGTTCTTCAAATTCTTTGTTATCCACTTTGGGTCATTAGTATACGATCTATTCAATTTGTATGGTATACTACGTTCCTGTGCTTTGTTTAGAATATTCTTAAATAAGTTATATATTGAATCCACATCGAAATCCCCATTTAAGTCACCTATCGCTGGGTTCATGTCTCGCTCCAAGACCGGCCCACACCCCATACCCAAGCCTTTCCAATCAATTTGACCCAAAAAATTTCTTAGGCTATTAAAATCAGCTTTTCGAAAATCTGGCACTTTAACAGAATTTTCTCCTACTGGTCTATTCCATTCTATGCTAAATCTGATTTCGTTGTGATCACTGCTCCCTAGCTCACTCCCTATTTCGATGTCATTAATTTGCGTTTCCCTGTTAGTTAACACTAAATCTAAAATATTATTTTCCCGTGTTGGTTCCTTAATGTGTTGCGTAAGAAAGCAATCGTCAATTAATTCTAGAAAATCTTCTGCTTCACTATTCCCTGTTTTGTTCAACCAGTTTATTCCGCTAAAATTAAAGTCACCCATGACATAAATACTGTTAGATCTAGATGCTCTAGATATTTCATCCCATAGATGCTTTGCTTCCATTCTGTCTAAATTTGGTGGCCTATATATTACTCCTATTATAATATTATTAGCTTTTTCGTTTAATTCAATCCAAATAGTTTCTGTGTGTGGCTCTGTTTTGATTCCCTCTTTGAGACTACATTTCAAATTGTCCCTAACATATATGGCTACTCCACCTCCTCGTCTAATATATCTATCTGTGTGAAATAGTTTAAATCCATATATTTGATATTCAGCTAATAGTTCTCTATTTTCTACATTCATCCACGTTTCGGTAAGTGCAATAATATCTATTTTTTCTGTGCAGACAAGAGCATTTAATTCGTTAATTTTATTTCTTAGACTTCTACTGTTAGTGTAATATACCCTAAGTGAATTGTTATTTTGCGGACCTTCTCTTTCCCTGATCGTTTTGCCAATTCCTTTCTCCCACAAACACATACTTTTATTACCTCCTTCCTCCAAATCAATTCCCATACCTCTATCTACTAACAGTTTAAACCCAAACAAACACCTCTAACCACTTCTTCTAGCGAGTTCGCAACAGCAACAACCCCAGCTCTCGATAGATGCACCCCATCACGAGCATACATTTCATTTCTTCCATAGAAGTGTTCCCAGTTGTCTATGAAAGATATTGCATTTGATTTGCAATATCTTTCCAGCCGGCAATTGACACCAAGTGCCCTCGATATCCATTCATTTCCCACTCCCTTTCTTGGAAGAATGCCACATATGATCGGGATTCCTCCCTTGCTCCTAACTAACTCTATGGCTGTTTTATACCTCTGAATCAGTTCCTCACTCCTGACTCGACCAACATCATTTCCTCCCACGCTAATGCAAATAATGGGATTGTTCCCATTACCAGCCATAATATCATTCATGTTGTTTATAATATCACCAATGCCAGCTCCGGGATAGCAAACCCTTAACCTGTTCCCCCTATCTCTAGCACAAAACGTTCTATCCAAATACCTTATCTGGGAATCTCCCACAACTAATGTTTGCTTAGGTACTTCCTTTACTTTCTGAGGGGCCTGCGCTTCCTTTCTCTTCGTTGCTTTCCCTTTTGCGCGATCCACAGTCTCTCCACAGCACTCGTCCTCCAAAACGTCAAATGAATTTGAAGTTGCTATGGCGTTTGAAGGCGGCTTTATCAAAGTCTTCTTAAGGCCCCTGTCTTTCGCAACTCTCCAAGACGAGGTCCCTTTACTGCTGGTCTCCTCCTTCGTTACTTCTCGTTGTTTTTTAAGCTGACGCACCTCCTCCCGCAGAGAGTCCAACTCTGTCCTCAGGGCTCCCACTAGAGTCACCAGGTCCTTCACTATAGTGAAGTGAATTTATATCCATTCTATAATATGGCGACCAAAACTGAACTGCATAATCTAAATGGGGCCTAACTAGAGCAAGATATAGCTTGAGAACCACACCAGGTGTCTTGTTACTAACGCTGCGATTAATAAATCCAAGTGTCCGATTTGCCTTATTACGAACATTTATGCATTGATCCTTTTGTTTTAAATTCTTACTAATCATAACTCCCAGATCCCTTTAGCAATCCGATTTCGCAATCTCAACACCATCTAGCTCGTATCTTGTAACTCTATCATCATTACCTAACCTCAGAACTTTACATTTATCAGCATTAAACTGCATCTGCCAATCCTTTGACCATTTCAAAACCCTATCTAGATCAACTTGAAGTGATAGTGAGTCCTCCTCCGAATTAATTTCCCTACCGATTTTCGTATCATCGGCAAATTTGCAAATGTTGCTACTCAAACCTGAATCTAAATCATTTATATATATTATAAACAACAGAGGTCCCAGGACAGAGCCTTGAGGCACTCCACTTACAACATTTTCCCACTCTGACTTGATTCCATTTATACTAACTCTCTGTTTCCTTTGGTATAGCCATGCCCTAATCCAGCTTAATATAGCACCCCCAATACCATGAGACTCTATCTTTTTAATCACTCTTTCATGTGGCACTGTATCAAAAGCTTTGCTAAAGTCAAGGTATACAACATCGCAATCCTTACCACTATCAACTGCCTCAACAATGCTAGAATAAAAAGATAACAAATTTGTTAAACATGAACGGCCATTTATAAAACCATGTTGCGACTCAATTATTAATTTATGTGTTTCAAGTGATAGCGAGTCTTCTTTCGTGTTGATTTCCCTACCGATTTTTGTATCATCTGCAAATTTGCAGATGTTGCTACTCAAACCTGAATCTAAATCATTTATATATATTATAAACAACAGAGGTCCCAGGAAAGAGCCCTGAGGTACTCCACTAACAACATTATCCCACTCTGACTTAACCCCATTTATACTAACTCTCTGTTTCCTTTGGAATAGCCATGTCCTAATCCAAGTTAATATAGCACCCCCAATACCATGAGCTTCTATTTTTTTTAATTAGTCTTTCATGTGGCACTGTATCAAAAGCTTTGCTAAAGTCAAGGTACACAACATCACAATCCTTACCACTATCAACTGCCTCAACTATGCTGGAATAAAAAGTTAGCAAATTTGTTAAACATGAACGGCCATTTGTAAAACCATGTTGCGACTCATTTATAATTTATGTTTTTCAAGATGGAGACGAATTGTATTTGCAATTATTGATTCAAGTAACTTTCCCACAATAGACGTTAGGCTAATTGGCCAATAGTTTGACACAAGTGATCTATCTCCTTTCTTAAAAATTGGTACCACATTAGCTACCTTCCATGACTCTGGCACTCTGCCTAACTCTATTGATTTATTATATATGGTAGACAGTGGATCGGAAAGCTCCTCTTTGCATTCTTTAAGCACCCTGGCAAACACTTCATCCAGCCCTGGGGATTTGTTTGCTTTTAGTTTTTCTAATTGTTTAATTACATCCTCCCTGGTAACTGCTAAACTAGTCAACCTGTCCCCATCCCCACCCACATAGACTTGTTCGGCTGAAGGCATATTGTTAAGTTCTTCTTTAGTAAATACAGATATAAAATATTTGTTAAAAATACTACTCATCTCCTTGTCATTATCCGTTATTTGACCTGTCTCAGATTTTAATGGACCTATCCTTTCCCTAGTCTTAGTTCGATATAACTGAAAAAACCCTTTAGGATTTGTCTTTGCTTGCCCTGCTATGCGAACTTCATAGTTTCTTTTTGCTTTCCTTATCTCTTTTTTAACATTTCTAACCAGTTGTACGAATTCCTGTTCTAAAGTGACCTCCCCATTTTTAATCCTTTTGTACCAAGCTCTCTTTTTACCTATAAGGTTCTTCAAATTCTTTGTTATCCACTTTGGGTCATTAGTATTCGATCTATTCAATTTGTATGGTATACTACGTTCCTGTGCTTTGTTTAGAATATTCTTAAATAAGTTATATATTGAATCCACATCGAAATCCCCATTTAAGTCACCTATTGCTGGGTTCATGTCTCGCCCCAAGACCGGCCCACACCCCATACCCAAGACTTTCCAATCAATTTGACCCAAAAAATTTCTTAGGCTATTAAAATCAGCTTTTCGAAAATCTGGCACTTTAACAGAATTTTCTCCTACTGGTCTATTCCATTCTATGCTAAATCTGATTTCTTTGTGATCACTGTTCCCTAGCCCACTCCCTATTTCGATGTCATTAATTTGTGTGTCCTTGTTAGTTAACACTAAATCTAAAATATTATCTTCCTGCGTTGGTTCCTTAATGTGTTGCGTAAGAAAGCAATCGTCAATTAATTCTAGAAAATCTTCTGCTTCACTATTCCCTCTTTTGTTCACCCAGTTTATTCCACTAAAATTAAAGTCACCTATGACATAAATACTGTTAGATCTAGATGCTCTAGATATTTCATTCCATAGATGCTTTGCTTCCATTCTGTCTAAATTTGGTGGCCTATATAGAACTCCTATTATAATATTATTTGCTTTTTCTTATAATTCTATTCAAATAGTTTCTGTGTGTGGCTCAGTTTTGATTCCCTCTTTGAGACTACATTTCAAATTGTCCCTAACATATATGGCTACTCCCCCTCCTCGTCTATTATATCTGTGTGAAATAGTTTAAATCCATTTATCTGATATTCAGCTAATAGTTCTCTATTTTCTACGTTCATCCACGTTTCGGTAAGAACAATAATATCTAACACATATTAATATCAATTCGTGATATTATTATAAATAATATCACGAACACATACTTGTATTACCTCCTTCCTCCAAATCAATTCCATACCACTATCTACTAACAGTTTAAACCCAAACAAACTCCTCTAACCACTGGTTCCAACGAGTTCGCTACAGCAACAACCCCAGCCCACGATAGATGCACCCCATCACGAGCATACATTTCATTTCTCCCATAGAAGCGTTCCCAGTGTTCTATGAAAGATATTGCATTTGATTTGCAATATCTTTCCAGCCGGCAATTGGCACCAAGTGCCGTCGACATCCATTCATTTTCCACTCTCTTTCTTGGAAGAATGCCACATATGATCGGGATTCCTCCCTTCCTCCTAACTAATTCAATGGCTGTCCTAAATCTCTGTATTAGTTCCTCACTCCTAACTCGCCCAACATCATTACCCGCTGCACTAATACAAATAATGGGTTTGTTCCCATTTCCCGTCATAATATCATTCATGTTTTCAACAATATCACCAATTCCAGCTCCCGGATAGCAAACCCTTAATCTGTTCCCCCTATCTCTGGCACAAAACGTTCTGTCTAAATACCTCACCTGGGAATCTCCCACAACCAAAATTCGCTTCGGTACCGCCCTAACTTTCTGAGCAATAAGGCATATAGGACACTCGGATTTATTAATCGAAGCGTTAGTAACAAGACACCTGGTGTGGTTCTCCAGCTATATCTTGCTCTGGTTAGGCCCCATTTAGATTACGTAGTTCAGTTTTGGTCGTCGTACTATAGAATGGATATAAATTCACTTGAACGTGTTAAGCGTAGGATGACTAAGTTAATTCCCCAAATTAGAAATCTTTCACGGGAAGAAAGATTAACAAAGCTTAAATTGCATTCACTGGAAAGGCGAAGAGTTAGGGGTGACTTGATAGAGGTTTACAAGTGGATGAATGGACACAACAAAGGGGATATTAATGGGGTATTAAAGAGGTATCAACACAAGAGAGAACACGAAACAATGGGTATAAATTGGATAAATATTAATTTAGGAAAGACTTGGGTAAATACTGGTTCGGTAACAGAGTTGTTGATTTGTGGAACCAATTACCGCTTAACGTGGTGGAGGTGGGGTCCCTCGATTATTTCAAGTGCGGGTTGGACATGTATATGAGTGAGATTGGGTGGTTATAGATAGTAGCTGCCTCGTATGGGGCAATAGGCCTTCTGCAATTGCCTTTGTTCTTATGTTATGTTCTTATGAGAGGCTTGCTTTTACTTATTGTAGTTCATTTATATGTATACTGGATGAGTATTTGATTTGTTATATGCTGCAGTAGGGATGTGGGAGGCATGTTTTTGAGCGAATGTGAGACGTGCACATATTTTTAAGCATTTATGCAGCATTTCAAATATTGGTTTACTACTGAACTCCCATTGAAGTCACTATGCCTGGGGAGGTCTGTTTTCATACAATTGGATGATAGTGGGTTTTCATTTTTATTTGCCCTATGCTCTATAAACGAACCTTGAAGAAAGATTGGCACAGCTTAAATTACATTCTTTAGAAAGGCGAAGATATAGGGGTGCTATGACAGAGGTGTTAGAGAATGGACATGACAAAGGGGGGGATATTAATAGCCTATTAAAAGTATCAACACGAGACAGACAACGAAACAAAGGGTATAAATTTGACAAATTTAAGATTTAGGAAAAAGACCTGGGTAAATACTGGTTGGGTAGCAGGGGTGAACGGTGAGATTCATGTTACTCCATACTTTGTGTTGCTCCCCCTTGTTTCATACGAATAAGAGATAGTGGATTTCATTAATTTCTATGCTCCATAAACGGTCCTTAGCTCGACGTTATAAATGTAAGCATCCAGATAAGTAAGTGGAATAAATAGAACCTTCTGAATAATAATGGAGTTGCATTATCGATGTGTATAAATGGAGAAGAAAGTGGGTATTAATGTCTCCGAGGTAACGCAAAACACATAACTGACAAACCGGCTTTATAATCCCTTTGAGCAAAATGGCTGGACCTAGAAGGCTAGCAATCATTCACAGGGTAACATAAGAACATAAGAACAAAGGCAACCGCAGAAGGCCTGTTGGCCCACACGAGGCAGCTCCTATTTATAACCACCCAATCCCACTCATATACTTGTCCAACCCGCGCTTGAAACAATCGAGGGACCCCACCTCCACAGTGTTACGCGGCAATTGGTTCCACAAATCAACAACCCTGTTACTGAACCAGTATTTACCCAAGTCTTTCCTAAATCTAAACTTATCCAATTTATACCCATTGTTTCGTGTTCTGTCTTGTGTTGATACTTTTAATACCCTATTAATATCCCCTTTGTTATGTCCATTCACCCACTTGTAAACCTCTATCATGTCGCCCCTAACTCTTCGCCTTTCCAGTGAATGCAACTTAAGCTTTGTTAATCTTTCTTCATATGAAAGATTTCTAATTTGGGGAATTAACTTAGTCATCCTACGCTGGACACGTTCACGTGAATTTATATCCATTCTATAATATGGCGACCAAAACTGAACTGCATAATCTAAATGGGGCCTAACTAGAGCAAGATATAGCTTGAGAACCACACCAGGTGTCTTGTTACTAACGCTGCGATTAATAAATCCAAGTGTCCGATTTGCCTTATTACGAACATTTATGCATTGATCCTTTTGTTTTAAATTCTTACTAATCATAACTCCCAGATCCAGAAACACACAGAAACTATTTGGATTGAATTAAACGAAAAAGCTAATAATATTATAATAGGAGTAATATATAGGCCACCAAATTTAGACAGAATGGAAGCAAAGCATCTATGGGATGAAATATCTAGAGCATCTAGATCTAACAGTATTTATGTCATGGGTGACTTTAATTTTAGCGGAATAAACTGGTTGAACAAAACAGGGAATAGTGAAGCAGAAGATTTTCTAGAATTAATTGACGATTGCTTTCTTACGCAACACATTAAGGAACCAACACGGGAAAATAATATTTTAGATTTAGTGTTAACTAACAGGGAAACGCAAATTAATGACATCGAAATAGGGAGTGAGCTAGGGAGCAGTGATCACAAAGAAATCAGATTTAGCATAGAATGGAATAGACCAGTAGGAGAAAATTCTGTTAAAGTGCCAGATTTTCGAAAAGCTGATTTTAATAGCCTAAGAAATTTTTTGGGTCAAATTGATTGGAAAGGCTTGGGTATGGGGTGTGGGCCGGTCTTGGAGCGAGACATGAACCCAGCGATAGGTGACTTAAATGGGGATTTCGATGTGGATTCAATATATAACTTATTTAAGAATATTCTAAACAAAGCACAGGAACGTAGTATACCATACAAATTGAATAGATCGTATACTAATGACCCAAAGTGGATAACAAAGAATTTGAAGAACCTTATAGGTAAAAAGAGAGCTTGGTACAAAAGGATTAAAAATGGGGAGGTCACTTTAGAACAGGAATTCGTACAACTGGTTAGAAATGTTAAAAAAGAGATAAGGAAAGCAAAAAGAAACTATGAAGTTCGCATAGCAGGGCAAGCAAAGACAAATCCTAAAGGGTTTTTTTCAGTTATATCGTACTAAGACTAGGGAAAGGATAGGTCCATTAAAAACTGAGACAGGTCAAATAACAGATAGTGATGAAGAGATGAGTAGTATTTTTAATAAATATTTTGTATCTGTATTTACTAAAGAGGAACATAACAATATGCCTTCAGCCGAACAAGTCTATGTGGGTGGGGACATAAGAACATAAGAACATAAGAACAAAGGTAACTGCAGAAGGCCTATTGGCCCATACGAGGCAGCTCCTATTCTATAACCACCCAATCCCACTCATATACTTGTCCAACCCGCGCTTGAAACAATCGAGGGACCCCACCTCCACCACGTTACGCGGCAATTGGTTCCACAAATCTACAACCCTGTTACTGAACCAGTATTTACCCAAGTCTTTCCTAAATCTAAACTTATCCAATTTATACCCATTGTTTCGTGTTCTGTCCTGTATTGATACTTTTAATACCCTATTAATATCCCCCTTGTTATGTCCATTCACCCACTTGTAAACCTCTATCATGTCGCCCCTAACTCTTCGCCTTTCCAGTGAATGCAACTTAAGCTTTGTTAATCTTTCTTCATATGAAAGATTTCTAATTTGGGGAATTAACTTAGTCATCCTATGCTGGACACGTTCAAGTGAATTTATATCCATTCTATAATATGGCGACCAAAACTGAACTGCATAATCTAAATGGGGCCTAACTAGAGCAAGATATAGCTTGAGAACCACACCAGGTGTCTTGTTACTAACGCTGCGATTAATAAATCCAAGTGTCCGATTTGCCTTATTACGAACATTTATGCATTGATCCTTTTGTTTTAAATTCTTACTAATCATAACTCCCAGATCCCTTTCGCAATCCGACTTCGCAATCACAACACCATCTAGCTCGTATCTTGTAACTCTATCATCATTACCTAACCTCAGAACTTTACATTTATCAGCATTAAACTGCATCTGCCAATCCTTTGACCATTTCAAAACCCTATCTAGATCAACTTGAAGTGATAGTGAGTCCTCCTCCGAATTAATTTCCCTACCGATTTTCGTATCATCGGCAAATTTGCAAATGTTGCTACTCAAACCTGAATCTAAATCATTTATATATATTATAAACAACAGAGGTCCCAGGACAGAGCCTTGAGGCACTCCACTTACAACATTTTCCCACTCTGACTTGATTCCATTTATACTAACTCTCTGTTTCCTTTGGTATAGCCATGCCCTAATCCAGCTTAATATAGCACCCCCAATACCATGAGACTCTATTTTTTTTTAATCAGTCTTTCATGTGGCACTGTATCAAAAGCTTTGCTAAAGTCAAGGTATACAACATCGCAATCCTTACCACTATCAACTGCCTCAACAATGCTAGAATAGCATTGGACGAGGACAGGTTGACGAGTTTAGCAGTTACCAGGGAGGATGTTCTTAAACAAATAGTAAAACTCAAACCAAACAAATCCCCAGGGCCGGATGAAGTGTTTGCTACATAAGAACATAAAAAAAACATAAGAACAAGGTAACTGCAGAAGGCCTATTGGCCCATACAAGGCAGCTCCTATATATAACCATCCAATTCCACTCAGATTTATGTAACCTTAATCCCATTTTTGTATTTATGTTGCTAATAAAACCCATCCTAACCATCAGAGGCCCAACACATATATCGGAGACCTAGTATAGCACATATAGATGTGCACGGTCAAATATATGATTTTTATTATAATTGTATCATTATAGAAATATTTCATATATAATAAATATTTATTTAAGAATTTATTTAATATTTATTTAAATATTTCATATATATTAAATATTTCTTTAGTCTAGGAATATTTAAGTTTGGTTTCAGCTTCATTTTCTGGACTCCTATAGAGCGAATATTGTACCAAATTCTACTATCTAAACAGGGGGGGGGGGGGATGGGGTGATCTTGTTAAACTGGAACATTCATGCAAACAGACATATTTAGATATACTAATGCAGGCGATGAGTCACAATAACGTGGCTGAAGTATTAATAGGGTATTAATACTAGATATTAATATAGATATACTAATTTATATAGATATACTAATATATCGTTAGATATACTAATCTCCTTCCCTTTCTCAGAATTTAGTCTCCTTATAACTAGACATTATTCTTGACTTGCTCCACAAGAACATAAGAACAAGGGTAACTGCAGAAGTCCTATTGGCCCATACGAGGCAGCTCCTATTCACAACCACCCAATCTCACTCATATACATGTCCAACCCTTTAAGCACCCTAGCACCCTGCTAGGGTGCTTAAAGAATGCAAAGAGGAACTTTGTGACCCACTGTCAACCATATTTAATAAATCAATAGAGTCAGGCAGAGTGCCAGAGTTTTGGAAAGTTGCTAATGTGATACCAGTTTTTAAGAAAGGAGATAGATCACTTGCGTCTAACTATCGACCAATTAGCCTAACGTCTATTGTGGGAAAGTTACTCGAATCTATAATAGCAAATAAAATTCGTCTTCATCTTGAAAAACATAAATTAATAATTGAGTCGCAACATGGTTTTATAAATGGCCGTTCATGTTTAACAAATTTGTTATCTTTTTATTCTAGCATTGTTGAGGCAGTTGATAGTGGTAAGGATTGCGATGTTGTATACCTTGACTTTAGCAAAGCTTTTGATACTGTGCCACATGAAAGACTGATTAAAAAAATAGAGTCTCATGGTATTGGGGGTGCTATATTAAGCTGGATTAGGGCATGGCTATACCAAAGGAAACAGCGAGTTAGTATAAATGGAATCAAGTCAGAGTGGGAAAATGTTGTAAGTGGAGTGCCTCAAGGCTCTGTCCTGGGACCTCTGTTGTTTATAATATATATAAATGATTTAGATTCAGGTTTGAGTAGCAACATTTGCAAATTTGCCGATGATACGAAAATCGGTAGGGAAATTAATTCGGAGGAGGACTCACTATCACTTCAAGTTGATCTAGATAGGGTTTTGAAATGGTCAAAGGATTGGCAGATGCAGTTTAATGCTGATAAATGTAAAGTTCTGAGGTTAGGTAATGATGATAGAGTTACAAGATACGAGCTAGATGGTGTTGTGATTGCGAAGTCGGATTGCGAAAGGGATCTGGGAGTTATGATTAGTAAGAATTTAAAACAAAAGGATCAATGCATAAATGTTCGTAACAAGGCAAATCGGACACTTGGATTTATTAATCGCAGCGTTAGTAACAAGACACCTGGTGTGGTTCTCAAGCTATATCTTGCTCTAGTTAGGCCCCATTTAGATTATGCAGTTCAGTTTTGGTCGCCATATTATAGAATGGATATAAATTCACTTGAACGTGTCCAGCGTAGGATGACTAAGTTAATTCCCCAAATTAGAAATCTTTCATATGAAGAAAGATTAACAAAGCTTAAGTTGCATTCACTGGAAAGGCGAAGAGTTAGGGGTGACATGATAGAGGTTTACAAGTGGATGAATGGACATAACCGGGGGGATATTAATAGGGTATTAAAGGTATCAACACAGGACAGAACACGAAACAATGGATATAAATTGGATAAGTTTAGATTTAGGAAAGACTTGGGTAAATACTGGTTCAGTAACAGGGTTGTTGATTTGTGGAACCAATTGCCGCGTAACATTGTGGAGGTGGGGTCCCTCGATTGTTTCAAGCACGGGTTGGACAAGTATATGAGTGGGATTGGGTGGTTATAGAATAGGAGCTGCCTCGTATGGGCCAATAGGCCTTCTGCAGTTACCTTTGTTCTTATGTTCTTATGTTCTTATCCCTTTAGCAATCCGATTTCGCAATCTCAACACCATCTAGCTCGTATCTTGTAACTCTATCATCATTACCTAACCTCAGAACTTTACATTTATCAGCATTAAACTGCATCTGCCAATCCTTTGACCATTTCAAAACCCTATCTAGATCAACTTGAAGTGATAGTGAGTCCTCCTCCGAATTAATTTCCCTACCGATTTTCGTATCATCGGCAAATTTGCAAATGTTGCTACTCAAACCTGAATCTAAATCATTTATATATATTATAAACAACAGAGGTCCCAGGACAGAGCCTTGAGGCACTCCACTTACAACATTTTCCCACTCTGACTTGATTCCATTTATACTAACTCTCTGTTTCCTTTGGTATAGCCATGCCCTAATCCAGCTTAATATAGCACCCCCAATACCATGGGACTCTATCTTTTTAATCACTCTTTCATGTGGCACTGTATCAAAAGCTTTGCTAAAGTCAAGGTATACAACATCGCAATCCTTACCACTATCAACTGCCTCAACAATGCTAGAATAAAAAGATAACAAATTTGTTAAACATGAACGGCCATTTATAAAACCATGTTGCGACTCAATTATTAATTTATGTTTTTCAAGATGAAGACGAATTTTATTTGCTATTATAGATTCGAGTAACTTTCCCACAATAGACGTTAGGCTAATTGGTCGATAGTTAGACGCAAGTGATCTATCTCCTTTCTTAAAAACTGGTATCACATTAGCAACTTTCCAAAACTCTGGCACTCTGCCTGACTCTATTGATTTATTAAATATGGTTGACAGTGGGTCACAAAGCTCCTCTTTGCATTCTTTAAGCACCCTGGCAAACACTTCATCCGGCCCTGGGGATATGTTTGGTTTGAGTTTTACTATTTGTTTAAGAACATCCTCCCTGGTAACTGCTAAACTCGTCAACCTGTCCTCGTCCCCACCCACATAGACTTGTTCGGCTGAAGGCATATTGTTAACTTCCTCTTTAGTAAATACAGATACAAAATATTTATTAAAAATACTACTCATCTCTTCATCACTATCTGTTATTGGACCTGTCTCAGTTTTTAATGGACCTATCCTTTCCCTAGTCTTAGTACGAAAACGGACCAGGCCATAGACCGACTTTTTAATCCCCTTCAACGTGCCTGTGCAGGGTCACTGAGCGGCTAGCTGGTAACGTCATTGACCATTAGCGATGCCTGTGCAAGGGTCACTGGGGTATCGAAATTCGACTATGACAAGGACCGGCCTTTTAATCCCCTCGAACAAAATGGCGGGACCTAGGAGGCCACCTTTTCATCTCACATTTCGGAAAATTACATATGCTTGAACGGATAGGACGATAAATGAATGAAAATATAAGGAGACTATGAGGTACTAATGAATAAAAATTGAATAACATACCCTGGGCTAGATGTTACTGTCGGAAAAAATTGAAAACACCCCTGTTGCTATGACCGTGCACCCGGATAAAAATGGAGACCCCCCTGACCCCAATAACCCTGCGTGGGAAAAAAATGGCTACCCCCCTGACCCCAATGACCGTGCGTGGAAAAAAGCAAAACACATGGCCATTGGGGTCATTTCAACTACTGACGTCAGTGCTACAACTAATATTTCTACAATTACACAACCATTACATCAACTAACACTTGGATACTGGAACTACTGCAGCTACTATATTACTACTTTTAGTTCTGATACTACTACTATCGCTACTTTTAGTGTTACTATTATTAGTTTTACTACTTTTAATTCTACCAGTATGACCTTTGTTACTTTTAATACTACTATTGTGACCTTTAATACTTTTGTTTATATTACAATGACATGTAATAGTTTACGGTTACTACTATGACAATTACTACTTTTAATGCTACTAAAATGAAATTTATTACTTTTAATGCTATACTAAAACTTTAAATAGTTTTAATGATTCTGCTATAACTTTTAATAGTTTTAATGCCACTGTTGTAACTTTCACTACTTATATCTTTTCTTCTTTGAGTTTTACTACTTTTAATACTACTAGTATACTAAGGTGGGTAGGACCGAGTTCCAAAAGGAACAATTTCCTGGAACTCGGTCCATTATGAGAACGGTGACCTGAAAAATCGTTTTTTTTCCAAGTAAGACCGAAATGGGGCCCAATGGTCCATTTTAAAGCAATTCTAAACGTTTTTTTTTTTTTTTTTTTTAAACTAAAGACGAATTGATTGCCGGTGGTTGTGTGTTATTTACAAATACAAAATGTTTATTTCAAATTTGATAGCTAAATAAATTTTGCACCCAAATAGCTTATTTCAATCAGCTGTGTAAAATCTGAATCCAAAGACCACAGGGCTGGTAAGTCGGGGAAGAATGATGGGGTGAAGATGCAGGGAAACTGGAAAGGGGATTGGGATTAGGGGTGGAGGAGGGGAATACAGGTGAGTGGCTCAACCACTTTGCGTATTTTAGTGAGAGGTGATACTGTAGTGTGGTTTTGGGGTGGTGCGTAATCTGGGGTGTGATGATTTCTGTAGTGTTCGCTTTTTCACTCTCCATACGATGGGGTGCAGCCGGCTCGCCGTATTAGTTACTGGAGAGCTGTGCATTTGCAGATTGAGTTCAGTGGTTCGTCAGGAAATTAGGGTTTATGTGCTAGACTTCAGTCTTATGATAGTGGGGACTTAGGTGAACATTGGGATGATGGTTCCCACTCTTCCTCAGGTTGCTCAGAATTCTGGGTTTTGGGAAGCCCCTGTTGTATATATATCTATGTACTTTTTGCTGTAGGGAGCCTCTCCTTGTCCTTGTGGGATTGGATGGGTATTTCATAGGTAGTAATATTATGTATCATAAAGAGGTCTTCACAGTTCGGTAGATACATACTCTTCATTTTGTGCAGCTGCTTGATCGTGAGGTTCTGCAGGCAATCGTTCCACGGATCCATTTTCAATCTGGTATGTAGGTTGTCGGTGCGCCCCCTGTCCATAAGCGCAACGCCAGCCATAAATCGCAAAGCTCTGTTCTGAACACGCTGCAGCTTTAGCATGTTTGAATTTTTGGCACGGGTTAGTGGGGTGTGTGGGTATTCCAGGAACGGCCTGATCAGCATCCTGTAGAGGTGCAGTCTTACGTGTTGTGGGATCTGATGGAAGCGGTGCAGCTTGGCGAGCTGCTCCTTGCCCATCGCTGACTTTTTTACAGATGTGTTTATTGGAGTTTAGTAACCGAGAAATGTCATATCCTAGGATCGTGGAAGAACTCTGGACCTTCATCAACTCTGGATCATATTCCGGAAAAAATTAGGATTAAAGACGTTCCCGAAACGTTATGCCTGGTAGTGGCTTTACTAGAATGTAAGAACTCTTGTATATATAAATACATTTTTTTTTATATTTCCACTGATGTAATTCCTATTTATAATAAAATATATGTATATTCTGGTAATGTACAGGACGCTGTGCATATATTCACGATATTAGGCCTTGGATACGTCAAATATAGCCTAGGATTCCTTAGATTAAGCCAATTATTTATTTGGTTACCTAGGATAGGTTTGGTTGTCGATGTTTTCGTTTTCGTTGTTTTAGGTGGTTCCGGGTTTTCATGTGAGATGCGTTTTGCATAGCACAACATGTGGACCTATGTTGTATATATCCAATATGTGGTTATGCACTCATAACGTCCATAGTTTAAACATATTCCTCTTACCGCTATTTGGAATATGTTAAAGAAAGGCGGGAAAGTCGGTATAATGTAAGACTGAGGTAAGTCTTGAAGTGTTTTAGTTAATCTGAACAAGTGGAAGATGAGTGACGGCCAAATAAAAGATTTTAGTATATTTAATTTATTTTTAAGTTCTAATTGACGATAATCCATCCCAATAATTTTCATTGTATTTCCTTTCTTAGTCTACACTTACTTACACCTACACTTAGCTTGCACTACCCAGCCTCAATAGGCGCCTCATTAGTGGTTTAAGTGGGTTATTGTGATAAAGGTTTGCGGGATGGGAGGGTATAAGTGTTGGCGCCAATGCAGCCGCAGCGCCAGTAGACTCCTGCACCCACAGCAAGCTTTAGCAAGTCGCCACAACCCACTTTCTCCTGGCACGACATCATACCTGTCCTAAAACTGCACTACCCACCTGCACCACACCTGCTCTAAACACTGCTACACCCCTGTCTTAAGCACCACAGCAACTATGTTCCTATCACAACATCATTGAATCCACCATATAACACACTTGTATAACCACCAACAACACAGGTACAGCAGGAGCCACAGCTGGATGAATCAGCAGCACCACCGCCACAGCACATAGGTGTTCACCTTAAGCTGTTTAATGTCAGCTATACAGCATCAACTGTTTATCGCTATCAACATTACCAACTGACTGTTGGTGGTATTTCCTTCAGTAAGAATATCTGAAAGTGACTTATTCACATTAAACAACCTTGTTAGTATTATTTTTGTGAGCAAAACAACACGGAACCATTGTTCCGTGTTGTTTTACTAGAGAAACTTTTAAGTATTTTGAGAATCATTTTTCTTATTCCAAACAATATTACGAGAACGTCTGTTGATAATGGAGATATCTTTTATCTTATACTTCCTCCAGTTAAGGTCTCCCTAGTCAGAGGTCTCGACACTGTCATCGTGGTATTAAATGAAGGGTTTCTGTAGTCAGAGGTCTCGACACCCCGGTCTCTTGGTATCAAAGGAAAGTTTTCTATGGTCAGTGGTCGCCATACCAGTCTTTGTGGAATCTGGTATTGAGATCTTTCACTGTGTCCACAGTCAAGGGTCTCTGTAGACAAAGGTCTCGAAATATCGTCTTCGTGGTTTCAAGTGTACCGGAAACAAAATGAATTATTAATCATGTTAATAAAACTTCTTAATCAACTGAACTTGTAATCTCTGATATCCTTACTTTGTTTCTCACTTCGGTCAGCTGGGGGAGGGAGATTCTGGGTTCACCTTTGAGAAGGATTTGGGCAATTTTTATCACTATTCAGAGGACAGATAATTATATAACCTCTATAATAAGTTTGCTTGTCAACTATCTCTGATTGTTAACACTCACTAGATATTGAACCCTAGTTCCTGGTAGCTGGCACAGATGCCAGGGGACTAAGGAGCAGAGCCTTACATCAACAGTCCGAGTTGGTCTCAGTAGCTACTGAGACACTGAAAAACTATCTAACGAATACCTATCTACCGACCAACAGGGTATAGGTTCTTCATTAGCAAATTCACTTAATGTGTCCAGGTCAAGTTTATTCTTTGGCACACATACAGATTATATGTAATGCATTTCTGTTTTAGGGGTTGATTACCCCTAGTGATATATACTCATCCCCAATGTGGAGTTCATCAATACTCAGAGTAGAGAAATTGTTGCTCGTATGAGTAATATGTCCACGTTTTCTTTCCCCAAAGGGCAGGGAGAACATGTGATGACCGCTGACCCTTGGGTTGAAGTCATCGTCTCCTGTAGCACGATTACGTCAGTTTGCAGTTCTTGGACGTACTCTATCATGTCAATAAGTCTATTGCGAACTCCATTGCATTTCTATTATTGTAAAGCGACTTTTTCTTCATCTGCCATAAAGGTACACATATATATAAGGGAACCTGCACTTTAAGGTTTCATCAGGAAAAGTAAAGGAGTAACAAGCGTCATCAGTAGACTCCAACCCATCAGTACACAGAGCCGTAGCCAGTGAAAATATTCTAGGAAAAGGTGTATTGTAACTTTAAGGGAAGTTATAAGCCTTTAAGTACGGGTTTAACAAATAGGACCTCTCTACGGGGATAAGATTGTAACAAAGTTCCCCGTTTCCTTGAGTTGTTACAACGGTCAAAATATTAAATACTAAAACGTACAAATCCAAGCAGCCCATCTAACCTAACCGACCTATGCATAGAAAACGTGGATGTTCGTGTGCCGTTACTTTTCGTGGTATCCTGTAATTTGTCCGACGAGATCATTGCATACTAAATCCGATATATTATTGGAAGAGGACGGGTTGGAGATAGCGAGGGAGGCAAATTGCGTACGCGCACACAAAGAGAGCGAAGCCTGCAAGCAGGCAATCCGCACAGTAAAGAGATTGCAAAGGAGAATGATCAGGGCATTCGATAGGTGTATTTATCAAGATACAGTACACGCATGAAAGAGGATTTCATGCTTGAAATATTGGGACCAAACCCGAAGGCACAGGTTGGAAGACCCGTGGTGGTTTTGTAAAGGCGGAACGCCGGAATTTACATATAAACTCTTGATTGGGGTCGAACGCAAGGTTCGCGAGTTTGAGAAAAGAATGTATGATTCAGAGCGTCAAGACAATGACGGGGTGAGAGCGAAGTCGACGAATATGCTGGACATCTATTTTCCAGTCCAGACAGCACTTAGGGTAACGGGTTTTGTAAGAGGAAGTAAAATTATTTGAAAAACAAATGATAAAAGTTCTAAAATTTGCTTAAAATGAAGAAGAGATATCAGAAAATGTGGGAGATAAACAGAACAGAAAGTATATACCATTTAGTTACGAATATACGATCAATAAACGAATGAATCAGTTTGAAACGCTATGCGTGTTATTGGCTGAGCAATAATGCAAGAACACCAATGTTATGTACTCTAACAATCCCAATGTATCTTCTTCAATATAAATAAATAAATAAAGAGACAATTGCTTAACAAGAAAGGTATAGAGGGAACTTCAGTCCGGATTTAAAAATCATCGATCATTGGATAACCATTGAAAGGGTGTCTTGAAGTTATGAAGGCATAACCCACAGAAATTACCACGATGAGTGCCAAGCATCGATTGTCTTGGAGACACATACAACTCTGGAATTAAAAGCTAAAGTTCCGTATAAATTTCCATAAAAAACGCGTTGATTACACTGAATAATACACATTCTCGGATAGAATGAAAAAAGACGGAGAGAAAAACTGTGAAGCAAAAGCAGCACTGGCGAAGCTTAGAGGTAATTAAGGTTGGGATCATCAGGGATTGAACACAAACCTGCATGAATCGAGACCTCAGTTGGAGACAGATCTTCTTTCCATTTGAGGAGGAAGATGAGTAGGAATCTGGTTAATGGGTCTTGGTGCTGAGGATCGGTAGTTGCAATGTAGTTTGTGATGTCAGCATGTAGTCTAGGTAGGTGATGAACGTTAGGTACTACAAGGACGGAGTGGACATTAACTGTGACCGTGAGATAAGACGACACTAGAGACATGGCTCAAAGGGACCCTCATCCTGTGGGACGGGGGATAGGACCACACATAGAGGATAGGCAGGGAAGGGCAGGGAGTGACTTCCTCCAAGCCTCCACAGTGGGTTCCATTTCCTGCTCCAGTAATCACGTATGGTGACGTAGAAGTAGCCATTACCGCAGAAATGGCGGGAAAAGAGGATTGAGAGGGTGAACAAGGGCAGGTGCCGAGTCAAGGATACACACTGGAAATCGTGGAACCGGCAGGGAGCTGTAGCCAGGGTAAGTGTTGTTCTCACCTAATTGTTGTTCTTGTGGAAATTGAGCTTTGGCTCTTTGGTCCCGCCTCTAAACTGTCAATGAAGATGGTGTACAGATTCCTGAGCCTACTGGGCTCTATCAAATCTACATTTGAAACTGTGTATGGAGTCAGCCTCCACCATATCACTGCTTAATGAATTCCATTTGTTAACTACTCTGACACGGAAAAAATTATTTCTATTGTCTCTGTGGCTCATTTGGGTACTAAGTTTCCACCTGCGTCTCCTTGTTCATGTTCCACCCGTGCTAAATAGTTTGTGTTTGACCACCCCTGAGAATTTTGTAGGTGGTTATCATGTCTCCCCTTACTTTCCTGTCTTTCAGGAACGTGAGGTTTAGCTCCTATAGCCTTTCCTAGTAGCTCATACCTCTCAGTTTTGGGACTAGTCTGGTGGCATACCTCTGAACGTGTGTGTGTGTGTGTGTGTGTGTGTGTGTGTGTGTGTGTGTGTGTGTGTGTGTGTGTGTGTACTCACCTAGTTGTGTCTGCAGGATCGAGCATTGACTCTTGGATCCCGCCTTTCGAGCATCGGTTGTTTACAGCAATGACTCCTGTCCCATTTCCCTATCATACCTGGTTTTAAAATTATGAATAGTATTTGCTTCCACAACCTGTTCCTGAAATGCATTCCATTTCCCCACTACTCTCACGCTAAAAGAAAACTTCCTAACATCTCTGTGACTCATCTGAGTTTCAAGCTTCCATCCATGTCCTCTCGTTCTGTTACTATGCCGTGTGAACATTTCGTCTATGTCCACTCTGTCAATTCCTCTGAGTATCTTATACGTTCCTATCATGTCCCCCCTCTCCCTTCTTCTTTCTAGTGTCGTAAGGCACAGTTCCCTCAGGCGCTCTTCATACCCCATCCCTCGTAGCTCTGGGACGAGTCTCGTTGCAAACCTCTGAACCTTTTCCAGTTTCATTATATGCTTCTTCAGATGGGGACTCCATGATGAGGCGGCATACTCTAAGACTGGCCTTACGTAGGCAGTGTAAAGCGCCCTAAATGCCTCCTTACTTAGGTTTCTGAATGATGTTCTAACTTTTGCCAGTGTAGAGTACGCTGCTGTCGTTATCCTATTAATATGATACCTTTCACGCGTCGTTACAGGTAGGCTGTTCCCCTTCATTGTGTACTGTCCCTTTGGTCTCCTATCTCCTAGTCCCATTTCCATAACTTTACAATTGCTCGTGTTAAATTCTAGTAGCCATTTCTCTGACCATCTCTGCAATCTGTTCAGGTCCTCTTGGAGGATCCTGCAATCCTCATCTGTCACAACTCTTCTCATCAACTTTGCATCATCCGCAAACATCGACATGTAGGACTCTACGCCTGTAAACATGTCGTTAACATATACAAGAAATAGAATTGGTCCCAGCACCGATCCTTGTGGTACTCCACTTGTTACTGTTCGCCAGTCCGACTTCTCGCCCCTTACCGTAACTCTTTGGCTCCTTCCTGTTAGGTAGTTCCTTATCCATTCTAGGACCTTTCCCCCCACCCCCGCCTGCCTCTCGAGCTTGAACAGCAGTCTCATGTGCGGTACTGTATCAAAGGCTTTTTGGCAGTCCAGAAATATGCAGTCTGCCCAACCATCTCTGTCCTGTCTTATCCTCGTTATTTTATCATAGAATTCCAGAATGTTTGTTAGGCACGATTTCCCTGTCCAGAACCCATGTTGATGTTTGTTCACAAACCTAATGTTCTCCAGGTGTGCTACCAGTCGTAGCCTAATTATTCTTTCCAGTATTTTACAGGGGATGCTTGTCAGTGATACAGGTCTGTAGTTAAGTGCCTCCTCCCTATCTCCTTTCTTGAAGATCGGCACGACATTTGCCTCCTTCCAGCAACTGGGCAATTCTCCTGACATAAGTGACTCATTAAAGATCATTGCCAGAGGCACGCTGAGGGCCTGTGCTGCTTCTTTTAGTATCCACGGTGATACTTTGTCTGGTCCAACTGCTTTAGTTGCATCTAGAGTTGTCAACTGTTTCATTACCTCCTCTGCTGTCACCTCTATATCTGATAGTCTTTCATCTAGGGTAACCCCTTCCAACAATGGGAGCTGCTCAGGCTCGGTAGTGAACACTCCATGGAAACTGGCATTCAGTGCCTCACAGATTTCCTTGTCACTTTCAGTATATGCCCCCTCTGTCTTCCTTAGTCTCGTCACTTGGTCGTTCACCGACATTTTTCTTCTTATATGACTGTGTAGTAACTTAGGTTGTTTTTTCGCTTTGATTGCAATATCGTTCTCATAGTCCCTTTCCGATGTTCGTCTTATGTTAATGTAATCGTTCCTAGCTCTGTTGTATCTGCTTCTGTTGTCCTCTGTTCTTTGTCTTCTGTACTTCCTCCACTCTCGCCTGCTGGCCATTTTTGCTTCCTGACACTGTCTATTAAACCATGGGTTATTATATTCCTTCTTATTTTTTCCCTTTACCGTTGGTATAAATCTCTCTTCGGCCTCCTGGCATTTCTGTATGACTAGGTCCATCAGGTCACACTAGGTCCATGTGTGTGTGTGTGTGTGTGTGTGTGTGTGTGTGTGTGTGTGTGTGTGTGTGTGTGTGTGTGTGTGTGAATGTGTGTGTGTGTGTGTACCTGTTCTGTCTGTCTGTCTGTCTGTTGTCTCTCTCTCTCTCTCTCTCTCTCTCTCTCTCCCTCAAGAAAATACACACCGTAACCACAAGGTTATTTTTGCACCATACTTTGATGCAATTTTGCAATAACCTGGTTAAAAAAGTTGTGCTTACAATGTGTGTATGATGGGACATTATATACACTTAAAATAAAAGATAAAAAATCTTCTGAGAAAAGGCAATGAATTCATACTTAAATCGAGTCACAATAGGACCTGATCTTCTTAAAATGTTGTGGTTGGAAAACGTGTCTCTATGAAAAAGTCAGTTAATTTGTCTGAGGCTGGAGGCCAGATGCTTGGGACTAACTTCATTAAACGTTGCAGGTTTAAAGGTTATTTTATAGTATCAAACGGTTGGTATCGGGCCTCAACGGTTGGTATCGGACCTCAAGCTCCCCTTGAAGTGGTCAGCCCCTATGCACCACCTTCACGAAATCGGTGAATGTGAAATGTTCAGCATTGAACCCATACAGTAGCATTTATTTACTTGTGTATTCAGTCAGTGACATGTAAAACGAATGTTCAGATGACAGATTTACATTCTGGGTGCAACCTTTTTGTTAGTGATGGAGATAGTGTAACACGAAGATGGAAATTTCTGGGGTGAGATTGCAAGGGTGTGAATGGGGGAAATGATGAGGGTGTATATGGGGAAAATGATGAGGGTGAATATGGGGGGAAATGATGAGGGTGTATATGGGGGGAAATGATGAGGGTGTATATGGGGAAAATGATGAGGGTGAATATGGGGGGAAATAATGAGGGTGTATATGGGGGGAAATAATGAGGGTGTATATGGGGGGAAATGATGAGGGTGTATATGGGGGGAAATGATGAGGGTGTATATGGGGGGAAATGATGAGGGTGTATATGGGGGGAAATGATGAGGGTGTATATGGGTATAGATAGGGCTGGTGTATGCAGGGAAAGGGGGGGGGGGAGTTGTTGAGTGGGAAGGATATGGGGATGATGTGTGTGGGTGGTGATATGAAGTGTGTATGTAGGTTGGGAAGATAGGGAGGATGTGGTGGGTTGAGGAGGGTTTATGAGGGGGAGGATATTGATGGTGTGAGAGGGGAGTCGGGGAGAGTTGGTGTTCGAAGGGATAGGGAGGGTGTATTTTGTTGACATGGAGAGTGTCTTATCAGTGTTAGTTGTAGCAATGTGATTTTTATTAATATTAGTTGTAGCAATGTTAGTTTCAGGAGAACACACAACATATGCATTATTACCAAACTCTCCCAGTCATTGTCTCTTCAAATAACCTCTATCACAACGACAGGTGGTAAATTTCCCGCCAGTTGATCAATAGCAATAGTAGCCCATAACCCACACCAAACTTCAATCAGCTACCACAGCCGTTTGCTCCAGGCACGAACTCGTATATATTAGGACAAAAACCCACACTTGTGTATATGTGAGATTTATGTAAAGAAATTACACCAAGACTTTCGCACTCTCCAGAGTGCTTTGTCAAGTTCTGAGTGTGTGATTAGGAGGAGACTTACTTCTGAACGTCTAATCATTAGACGATGAAATGGAAGTCTGGTCCTAATCACACACTCAGACCTTGACAAAGTACTCAGGAGAGTGGGAAAGACTTGGTGTAAATTCCTTACATAAATTTCACAAATTCAGAAGAGTGGGTTTTTAACCTATGTTATTATGTCTGTGAGTAGACATTTCCATTACTTATCATTGGAAATGTAGAGTAGTAGACATGAGTAGAAATTTAAGTAGACATGAGTAGAAATGAGTAGACTTTTCCATTACTTATAATCGGCCGACCAGGGGAGCCGGACGGCCGAGCGGACAGCACGCGGGACTTGTGATCCTGTGGCCCTGGGTTCGATCCCAGACGCCAGCGAGAAACAATGGGGCAGAGTGTCTTCCACCCTATGCCCCTGTTACCTAGCAGTAAAATAGTTACCTGGGTGTCAGTCAGCTGTCACGGGCTGCTTCCTGGGGGTGGAGGCCTGGTCGAAGACCGGGCCGCGGGGACACTAAAAGCCCCGAAATCATCTCAAGATAACCTCAAAATCATATCTGTTTTTGAGTGAGCATCTGGCCATGATACCCCAGAAGGAACGCTTCCAAACATAGAAGTTCATTACAATAAGTAACAGCAGCTTTTACCAAAAAGTTATTTGCGAATAAACTATTTGAGTTGTTTACAAAGGCTGCCTTCCAAGACTGTGTGGAATGTCAGATGATTGGAGGAATCTTCAGCCAGCCCATCCTCGCGAGTTTTCACAACGTCATTAAACGGATGTACCAAATTGCCGAAATATAACCTAACCGAGGACCAACTAATTGAAAACGGGACATCACATCAATTTTGCGACCCGCTGTGATTTTTAATATATCAGTTTGTAGCCTAAGTGGATTTATACGTCGAAATGCGATGTAGTACACAGATCCGAGAGGATGGGATGTCCTGACTGATGATTGATATTTAAATGTTCAGTGCTGGAATTTTGACAACGCATAAATTTTTTGGCTATGAAAACTTAAAACACAATAGAAGAAACTAATTAATGACTGAAAAGTATTTACAACATTATTTATATCAGGAGAATTAATATTTCTGTGAATTTGTAGCACTAATTTTGGATGGGCAAATATCAGTATTAGAAATGTGATAAATCGTTACTTCTCTGTTAGTTTCCATCAAATTTTAATATGTTTCTCATATAATGAACATTGTTCAAGGCACTACAAAACTAAATTATGGTTTCCCTGTTTGTAAATAATTAAAATTTGATTGAGTTGTTAACAATTTATAAAGACAAGTAAAAGCATGTGGGGAAGATTTTTAAGACGCACATGACATCGGAGGATATGGAGAAAGCAAGATGCAGCAGGCAGACAGGAGCCACAGTGTTGAGCATGCAAGGTGTGGCTGACATGTGTTTAAGTACTGAGAGGTGTTTTCCAGGAAGCACAGCATGTATGTGCAAGCGTTAACTGAATATTTAGATGTAAAACTAGGAGCACACATGGGCTGTGTATATCCTCTCGATATTTATTGATGTGGCCTCGAGGGAGGTCAAATAAGGAGACAGTGTGTAAACTAAATTTTGGTTTTTGGTTTGGGTTTTTGTGAGTTATTTCATTAACATAAAATGTGAACCTTAATATATACACACTAGTATACATTTTGTCCACAGGTCTCATGTATACTGTCTTATAGGGCAGCTAGTGACTAACACGATAAAGTGTGTGGAGTAGTTTTGGTGAAGGAGAGAACAAATAGATTTTGATAGAGTGGCACAGAATATATTGATTTCTGTAAACAAAATTTTAATTAACAATAAATAATCAATTAAAATTATTATTTCCTTGTATATGCTTGATCTCAATGGGTTCTTCTCCCGTGTAGCAACTGCGTCTCGGTGATAAGAGGTGGAGGTATATATGTCCGTCCAAGGCAACAGCAGCTGCAATAGGCTCAGAGCCCGATAGTAAGGTTCAAACAGACACAACAGCTCGCTTGCTCCAGGCACCACAATAAGTCTCGTCCAGGTACTACGACACACCTGCACCAACCGCAGAACACACCTGTACGACCCACCACAACACAAGTGCAGCAGGAGACAGCCATTCCAGCAGTTATCAGCATCACCAAAGCGGCAAGCCTTTTACCGTCAGCTGTTCAGCGTCTTCATCATGGCCAAGCAGCTCCTGCTGGTGTTTCTCTCGGTAATAATATCCACAAGTAATTTATTAGTTTTTTTTTACAATCTTTTTACTGGTATTTTGGGAATATTTCATTACACCTGTATAGGGGGAATGCCTGTGTCTGTCACTTAGTATGTCTGTGTTCTCTTTGAGAATGTCTCCTTAACGTGTGCATGCAAAGACAGATTATCTTGGTCAACCAGAAATAACAGAAGTATGCAACAAATATTTTAATTCGTAGAAAATCAGACAAAACATTATTGGGCTTAAAAAATTGTTTGTCTAAAGAAAAATGTTAACGTTTGGCTACAATATAAGTTGCAGAATTGAACACAATTATTTGTTATTTTTTTTTTCGTCTTAATGATGTTACTGTTAATTATAAATTCAGGAAAATATTTCCATGGTTACCAAAAATTATGTCGGTAGAAATTACTTTTAAAATCACTGTTTCTTGATGTTTAAAAAGAAAATTTATATGGATTGATTCTTTGAGTTGAAGAGAAGCTGTGTGTAGGGTATGCATGTTTAACCTGTCCTCCTAACAGAGCATCGCATTGTGACGTATACTTTACTTTAGGCCATAAATTGTCGTATTAGAAAATGGCAGTGACTCGCAAAACTTACATAATGTCCCGTTTTTGTTTTGGGTCCTCTGATAGGTTATATAAGGGCACTTTAGTACGACAGTTTCTTGACGTTGGGAAACCTTAGGAGGACAGTCTGTGTTGTAGACTTCGTAAAATATGTACAGACCAGCTACATCTGGCCGGTGTTAGAGACTGAAGATGTATTACACGGAGTCTAGTCCATTAAGTCTGCTCCTCATCAGATGTGTGTCTAGTTGGCATTAAACCCGAATTAATAGCAAGAACTCTATGGCATATCTAATTTGTGAGTTTAAAAGTGTTGAATATCCTTTAGTATCTAAGATATGTGTATTACTCATCAGAAAATCTAATTAGCTAGTGAGATTAGCTAACAAAGCTTTCAAATATTTAGTATACAATAATTAATGTTTAAATAAGTGACTAAATTGTGTTCATCTTTATGAGATGAACACAACAATTCACAATTGTGTGTTGAACAATGAACAATTCTCCTTCTTCGGTTTCTTCTTCTTCTTCTTCTTCTTCTTCTTCTTCTTCTTCTTCTTCTTCTTCTTCTTCTTCTTCTTCTTCTTCTTCTTCTTCTTCTTCTTCTTCTTCTTCTTCTTTTTCTTCTCATTATTATTATTATTATTATTATTATTATTATTACTAGTAGTAGTAGTAGTAGTAGTAGTAGTAGTAGTAGTAGTAGTAGTAGTAGTAGTAAGAGTAGTAGTATTAGTAAGAGTAGTAGTAGTATTAGTAGTAGAGAAAGATGTAGTAGCGAGCATAATAATACAAGTAAATAAATAGTATTAACCAAATGTAATATATGTGTGTTGTAGTACTACTAATAATGGCAATAGATTAATAATTTCAAAATTGTAAGTGAATTTTTTCTGAAAGAGAGAGAGATGTAGACAGACAGAACAAACTGAGAGACAGAGACAAAGTGAAAGATAAAGACACACTCAGGGTACCTGGGTTGACCAGGGCACCGCCGAGTCTCCCATCCAGTCTACTATAAACGATATAATTATTGCTATTTTTTAGGTTTACTAAACATTGTGAATGATGGTAACTCTCAGCTCTATTTTGCTGGGATAGCACTGACAGATATAACATCACTGACATATAACATCACTGACAGCTCTACCACCACTGACAACAATAACACTAACAACTATAACAATACCGATAACTATAATAACACTGACAACAATAACATTGACAACTATAACAACACTGACAACTATAACAAGACTGATAACTATAGCAACACTAACAACAATAACAAAGTGACAATAATAACACTGACAACAATAACAAAACTAACAACAATAACACTGACAATTATAATGAAACTGACAACAATAACAACACACATATAACAACACTGACAACTATACGAACCCTGACAACTAAAGGAACACTGGCAAAAATTACAAGGACAACAATACCAACACTGGCAACATAACCAACACTGACAACATAACCAACACTGACAACATAACCAACACTGACAACATAACCAACACTGAAAATAATATCACTAAAAATAATAACACTGACAACAATAAAAACACTAACTTCTCGGTTATATCTTGAGATGATTTCGGGGCTTTAGTGTCCCCGCGGCCCGGTCCTCGACCAGGCCTCCATCCCCAGGAAGCAGCCCGTGACAGCTGATTAACACCCAGGTACCTATTTTACTGCTAGGTAACAGGGGCATAGGGTGAAAGAAACTCTGCCCATTGTTTCTCGCCGGCGCCTGGGATCGAACCCAGGACCACAGGATCACAAGTCCAGCGTGCTGTCCGCTCGGCCGACCGGCTCTCTCAATAACTTCAATACGACTGATAACTATAACATTGATAACTATAACAACATTGACAAAAATAACACTGACAATAATAACAACAATAACAATGCTGAGAACAATAACACTGACCACTATAGCAACGCTGACCACTATAGCAACGCTGACAATAATAACAACAATAACAACACTGACAACAATAACAACACTGACAATAACAACACTGACAACAATAACAACACTGACAATAACAACACTGACAACAATAACAACACTGACAATAACAACACTGACAACAATAACAACACTGACAATAACAACACTGACAACAATAACAACACTGACAATAACAACACTGACAACAATAACAACACTGACAATAACAACACTGACAACAATAACAACACTGACAACAATAACAACTATAGCAACTGACAACTATAACACAGACAACAATAACAACACAGACAACTATTACAACACTGACAACTATTACAACACTGACAACTATTACAACACTGACAACTATTACAACACTGACAACTTTAACACTGACAACTATTACAACACTGACAACTTTAACAACACTGACAACTTTAACAACACTGACAACTATTACAACACTGACAACTTTAACAACACTGATAACTATTACAACACTGACAACTTTAACAACACTGATAACTATAACAACACTGACAACTTTAACAACACTGATAACTATTACAACACTGACAACTTTAACAACACTGATAACTATAACAACACTGACACCTATAGCAACAATGTCTCTCATTGAGTGCTAGCCAAGATTGTCTGTGATTTGCATTATGCAGTATAACAATGTTGGAATGTTTTATATTGAACAAATCCACAAGAGCCGTGATGAGGGTTCGAACCTACGCCCGGGATGATCCCAGACGTGGGTCATTTTACTTGTCATTTGATGTATCACGCTAGTGAGATTTCTGTGTGTGTGTTTTATATTGTTTATCAGTTGTTGTTTCAGCAGGAACTAATAAACAAGACGATTGTCTCCTGCAGGTTGCGTTGGTGGCGGCGCTGCTCTGTGGCTTCGCTGCCGGATACTGTGAGCCAACTTGCCCGAGCCCTCTTCCTCCTACACGTAAGGTAGCTGATCCTCTCGACTGTACTCGATATTACATCTGTTTGGAGGACGATAACTTGCCCTCAGACTCTTCTATAGCTTGTCCAACTGGTCAATCCTTCGACCTAACAACATCAGATTGTGCTTCTCAGCCAACTTGCTTACCAACCTGCACCATACCAGATTGTCATCTACGATGTGGCACAGCTGATATCAATATCTTTGACCCGAATAATTGCAGCATCTTCTACCAATGTGTGGGTGGTCTTCTGATAGGACCTATCGTTTGCCCCGTGAATCTTCCCTACTTTAACGGACTAAGTTGCGGCACGGTTAAGAGCAAGTGCTGCAGTGACCCCTGCCTTGCTTTCTGCTTTGAAGTGGGAATGGAGATTCCCGACCCCCACGACTGCACCAGATACTATTTGTGTACCAGAACAGGACCAGTCACCGAGGAGGAACATCAAACCTGCTCTTCAGGTTCTAATTTTGACATAAGCACAGGTCACTGTGTGGCCGGCGCCCCTTGTAACATTCCGTGTGGTAAGACCACGGCCCCTGGGGAAAGTACGACCACTCCAACTCCTAACTGTGAGGAGTCTATGACATGCACGGCAGTGGGACAATTCCCCAAGTGCATGACGTGTGACCAGCAGTTCTTTAACTGTCCTAACATTGGCCAGTCAGCCATCGTTGAGACTTGCCCAGAATCCTATGTATTTAACACGGATCCCGCCTATCCTTACTGCGTTATACCCAGTGACTGCCCCCACCACCCACTGTACAAAGTCCACCAACCACTGCATTAAGCTCACGAACCACTGAACTCACTCCTCCACCCACTCAACTTATGATACCACTTACCTGGAAACAATTGGTGCGACATGCCTCTTATCCGGGCCACCAGATACTCCCACCACCTATCCATCACTATTACCCTTCCCTGGGACCATTATCTACCCCTCCGTCACCCACTTGTACTTTTATCTAATATTTACATTTGTGCAATCACCTGCACCTGACCACACTGCCTGCATGTTGAGGCAAATATTGTTAACCGTGAAGAAAAAAATGTATAACATAAATAAAATGTGTATAACTTGTAGCTAATAATGTGTAAAGTGCTGCAAATGATGTATAAATTTAATGAAATCACATATGACTTGTAGTAAATAATGGAAAAACTTGTAGCTAATAATCTATAACTTGTAACAAATAATGTATAACTTGCAGCAAGTAACATACAACCTGAAAAAAATAATGTATAACCATTAAAAAGAAATGTATAACTTGGAAAAATATGTTTTAATCAAGTAAACAAGCCAAACATAACTGCTGTTTGCTTTCCCTAGATTTTCTTTGTTATAGAGAGGATAGAGAGGAAGAAATTTGAGAGGGAGTAGAGAGGAAGAGATGAAAGGGGGGTAGAGAGGAAGAAACGGAGAGGAGTGTTATGAGAGACCCGGGCACAGACAGTTTATATCTAATATAGTTTAGTATATTTAGTAATTAAATCAAATATACAGCGAATACAAGATGATTTAGATAGACATTTAAGATAGACGCAAGATTAGAAGATGGTTTTTGCAGCCCATCCTCTAAAAGGAAAGTAGTTATATTAGTAACGATGAGGTCGATCGTACAATTTGGACGTGACGGATCAATAGGAAGTAGACTTTTGTATTATTGAATTTGCACAAACCGGAAAAGTTGTTCTACTTATACAGACGGTGAGTCACAATAATGTGGCTGAAGATATGATGACCAAAACCACACCTCAAAAAATGGCGAAACGCCGAAGTATCGGTCTGTCCTGGACCTTTATCAAGTCGTGTGATAAAAGAGACGAAGGTATGGGCAAAGAAATAAGGCAAGAGAATGTGGTAAGAGGCAATAAGAGAAGGTAAGAGTAAGGTGAAAAGTAAGAATTGGATGAATGTAAGAATGGAATGAAGGTTAAAATAGGAGGTAAGAATCAGAGGAAAGTCAGAAAAAGAAAATGGGGGTAAGAAAAAGGGGTTGGCTTAAGTCAGGTCACGTCTGTTAAAAAGGTTGGAACATTTGAATATGTACTGTAAAAGGAGAAAAACAAAGCAACATCAGCAACAAAGCCATCACTAAGGTTCATGTTGGGTAGGTTGTACTCACCTAATTGTACTCATCCAATTGTGCTTGCGGGGGTTGAGCTTTGGCTCTTTGGGCCCGCCTCTCAACTGTCAATCAACTGGTGTACAGATTTCTGAGCCTACTGGGCTCTATCATATCTACATTTAAAACTGTGTATGGAATCAGCCTCCATTACATCTCTGCCTAATGCATTCCACCTGTTAACTACTCTGACACTGAAAAAATTCTTTCTAACATTCCTGTGGCTCATTTGGGTACTCAGTTTCCACCTGTGTCCCCTTGTTCGCGTACCGCCAGTGTTGAATAGTTTAACCTTTTCTACCCTGTCAATTCCCCTGAGGATATTGTAGGTAGTGATCATGTCTCCCCTCACTCTTCTGTCTTCCAGTGTCGTAAGGTGAATTTCCCGCAGTCTTTCCTCGTAACTCATGCCTCTTAGTTCTGGGACCAGTCTAGTGGCATACCTCTGAACTTTTTCCAGCTTCGTCTTGTGCTTGACAAGGTGCGGGCTGCATGCTGGGGCCGCATACTCCAGGATTGGTCTTACGTATGTGGTGTACATGATTCAAAACGATTCCTTACACAGGTTCCTGAAGGCTGTTCTGATGTTAGCCAGCCATGCATATGCCGCAGACGTAATTCTTTTTATGTGGGCTTCAGGAGACAGGTTTGGTGTGATATCAACTCCTAGATGTTTCTCTCTTTCTGTTTCATTAAGTACTTCATCTCCTATTCTGTATCTTGTGTCTGGCCTCCTGTTTCCACCGCCTAGTTTCATTACTTTGCATTTACTCGGGTTAAACTTTAACAGCCAATTGTTGGACCATTCATTCGGTCTGTCTAGGTCGTCCTGTAGCCTCCTACTATCATCCTCTGTTTCAATCCTCCTCATAATTTTTGCTTCATCAGCAAACATTGAGAGGAACGATTCTATACCCTCTGGGAGATCATTTACATATATCAGAAACAGTACTGATCCACGGACCGACCCCTGCGGGACTCCACTTTTGACGTCACGCCAATCCGAGACCTCACCCCTCACAGTGACTTGTCTCTGTTACTTAGGTACTCCTGTATCCAATGGAGTACCTTCCTTTCACTCCAGCCTGCATCCTCAGCTTTCTCACTACCTCTTGTGTGGTACTGTATCAAAGGCTTTTTGACAATCCAAAAATATGCAGTCTGCCCACCCCTCTCTTTCTTGCCTGATTTTTGTTGCCTGGTCGTGGAATTCAATTAGCCCTGTGAGGCAGGACTTGCCATCCCTGAACCCATGTTGATGCTGTGTTACAAAGTTCTTTCGCTCCAGATGTTCCACTAGCTTTCTTCGCACAATCTTCTCCATCAGCTTGTTTGGTATGCAGGTTAGGGACACTGGCCTGTAGTTCAGTGCCTCCTGCCTATCCCCTTTCTTGTATATTGGAACTACATTAGCTGCCTTCCAAATTTTTGGCAGTTCCCCTGTTTCCAATGATTTGTTATACACTATGGAGAGTGGCAGACACAGTGCTTTTGCTCCTTCCCTTAGTATCCAAGGGGAGATTCTATCTGGGCCTATAGCCTGATCTATGTCACATCTAACTCTAGTAAACACTTCTTTACTTCCCCACTGGTAATCTCAAACTCTTCTAGTGGTTCCAAGTTAACTATTTCCTCTCTTATCTCTGGAATCTCTCCTGGCTCTACGGTGAAGTCCTCCTGTAATTTCTTATTCAGTTCCTCACACATTTCCTTGTCGTGTGTAGTGAATCCTTATGCCCCTATCCTTATATTCATTACCTGTTCCTTGACTGTTGTTTTTCTCCTGATGTGACTATGCAGCAACTTGGGTTGAGTCTTTGCCTTGCTTGCGATGTCATTTTCGTATTGTCTTTCTGCCTCTCTTCTCATCCTGATATATTCATTCCTGGCACTCTGGTATCTTTCTCTGCTCTCAAGTGTCCTGCTATTCCTATAGTTTCTCCATGCCCTATTACTTTGCTGCTTAGCTAGCCTACATCTCTGATTAAACCATGGGTTTCTCATCTTCATTTCATTGGTTTCCTTTCGAACTGGGACAAACTTGTTCGCTGCCTCCTTGCACTTGTGCGTGATGAAGTCCATCATGTCCTGGGCCGTCTTTCCTCTGAGCTCTGTTTCCCATGTTATATCTGTTAGGAATTTTCCTAACTCCTCATAGTTTCCCTTTCGGAATGCCAGTTTTTTGTTTTCATTACCCCTCCTCGAGTTCAATAACGCTTCCTCAACCAGATACTCAAACGCCAGTACTCTGTGGTCGCTCATTCCCACTGGGGCCTCATAGCCGATTTCCCTTATGTCGGAGTCGTTCAGAGTGAAGACTTGGTCGAGTCTCACTGGTTCATCGTTTCCTCTCATCCTAGTGGGTTCCCTGACATGTTGCCTTAGAAAGTTTCTTGTCGCCTCCTCCATTAGTTTGGTTCTCCAGGTAACCTCTCCTCCATGCGGTTCCTTGTTCTCCCAGTCTATCTTTCCGTGATTGAAGTCTCCCATGATGAGCAGATGGGATCTATTTTTTCAGGCAGCAGAGGCTGCCTTCTCAATTATAGTGTTAACTGCCATATTGTTGTTGTCATACTCTTGCCTTGGTCTTCTGTCATTTGGTGGAGGGTTATATATCACTGCTACTACTACTTTTGGTCCTCCCAATGTTATGGTGCCTGTTATGTAGTCTCTGAAGCCCTCGCAGCCCGGGATGACCATCTCCTTGAAGCTCCATTCCTTTCTCATTAGTAGGGCCACTCCACCTCATCCCCGTCCTTCCCTCTCTTTCCTTATTACAGTGTAGTTCTGGGAAAACACCGCATTCGTTATGATACCTGGGAGTTTTATTTCTGTGAGTCCGATTACATCTGGGTTCACTTCTTGTGTTCTTTCCCGTAGTTCACTTGCCTTGCTGGTGATCCCATCTATGTTTGAGTACATCACCCTGAAGCTGACGCTCTTCTGTCCTTTCTCAGATCCTATTGCTTCCCCTGAAGCAGGGAAACAGGGAGGGACCGGGATAGGGGGCCTATGAAGGGGGACCTGGTGGTTCTGGGGTGTGTGATGGCTGGGAGGATGTGGGACGGGGAGGATGGTGTAGGTGGGAGGGTTTGGGGGGTGAGTGAGCGGGGGAGGGTGAGAGGGGTATGCTTTGGAGAGTGTTGGAGAAGGAGAGGCTTGGGTGGGTATGGGAGGTGCGAGGGTTTAGGGGAATGAGGGGAAGTGGGGGGCTTGGGGTCATAAAAGGAAGGAGGGCTTGGGGAGGAGGTTGGGGGATAGGGAGTGCCGAGGGGGATGAGGAAAAAGGGAGGGCTGAGGAGAGTGGGGAGAAGGGAGGGCTCAGGAGGGTGGAGGATAGTGCAGGGTTTAGGGGGGGTGGGGAGAATGGAGGGCTTGGGGGTGAGGGAGAAGGGAGGGCATGGAGGATTGGGGAGGGCTTGGGGGGGGGGAGACGGTAGATCCTGGGGAGGGGGGGAGGTAGGGCATCTATTGGGTGGAGAATGGGGGAGGTGCTTCTCTCACTGAGTCGCTTGTGGAGGGTTCCCCGCTCCCTTCTGGGATTATAGGGCTCTGAGTTGTGGCTCCCTGATTCCTTGCTTTCTCCTTGCACTCCCTCCTCCCAGCTGCTGCCCTCTCTCGCTCGTCCT